>NC_079200.1:14844188-15144188 GCF_029499605.1 Hyla sarda | reverse complement strand
CGCGGGGGTCCCAGCTGCGGGACCCCCGCGATCAGACATCTTATGATAAGATGTCTAGGGGCAGAGTACCCCTTTAAAGTTGGCCTATTGTGACCCCCTATAATGTTTTATTTTTCCGTTTACGGGGCTGTATGAGAGATCATTTTTTTATCGCCCTGATCTGTAATTTATATTGGTATCATTCTTGTTTAAAAAGAACTTTTTAATTACTTAAAAAAATGTTTTTTAACGTGATGTGACCAAAACCATTAATTTTAGACTTTGCGTTTACCATTGCGTTTACCCATTCACCGTACAGGATCATTAATGTTATATTTTTATGCACAATTCTGCAGACATTGATACCAAATATGTTTGTTTTTTATATTTAGTTTTTATTATATCTACTTGAGAAACGAGAAAAGGAAGGTGAATCGAAAAAACCTTGATTATTTTATTTTACAATTTCTAATATGTTTTATTTTTCTTTTCTTTTTCTTTTTTCTATTTGAAAAATGGGGGGGAAAATTAGTTATTTTAAGTAATTTTAAGGGGATTTTTTTTATTATTTTATTTTACACTTACTCTAGGCAACCACTAGATTGCATTAACCAAGCAATGTTATGCAAATACATAGCATTGTTGAGTTTGACCAGGTTGCTGAGTCAGGTTCTCATAGGTCCCATGGCAGTTCTTGCCAAAGGACCTGCACAGGGAACTTTAAAAGGATTCCGTCTGCAAGGAAAAACAATCGGACCCCTACAATTACATTGTGGGGGTGCCGATCGCTAGGTAAGAGATGCTCCTGCCAAAAATCTTCTAAATGCAGCGGTCACAGCATTTAAGAGGTTAATGATGCACATCATCTGGATCAGTGATATAGGCTTTTTTTTTAGGTGTGTGGTGGCTGCTGGGGGCAGAGTTAAAAAAACCTCTGCTAATGCACACTATTTTTGGATAAAAAAAAAAAAAATGAAAAATAAAATTTGAGAGGACATATTTAGGGGGAGGATCAAATCCTGGATCACGGGGCCGGAATATTCTGATGTCATGACTCCGCCCCCGTGTGATGTCACGCCCCGCTATGTAAGTCTATGGGAGGGGGCGTGACGGCCGTCACGCCCCCTCCCATAGACTTGCATAGCGGGGGTGGGGCGTGACGTCACACGGGGGACGGAGTCGTGACGTCATGATACTCCGGCCCCGTGGTCGGCACCCGGCACTTTGTTAGCTGGCAGCGCGGTGTGCAGCTCAAAGAGGTGGGTGCCGAATGCAAGATTGTTGGGGTTTCCAGTAGCGGGACCCCACGCGGTCAGACATCTTATCCCCTATCCTTTTGATAGGGGATAAAATGTCTTAGGGCCGGAGTACCCCTTTAATATATCATCTGCAATATATATCCATTTACTTCATCCATTTCAATATGACTCATCCACTTTTACGAATACTATGAACCTTTTATCACTTTCTATTACCTCTTTTTATCTTTAACAGTGCGTTTTAATTTGGAGTATACTCAATTATACACAACAATAGTATTGTATAATTTATTTTAATTTTTTGACATTTATATTCATATATATATATATATATATATATATATATATACACACCTAACACTATATACATTACCATTATAGTGGTTATTTATTATATCACAATGTATTTTTTGCTATAAGTATATTTACTTGTAATAAGATCTCCATCTACTTTTTTCCGTGCTTCCTTTCTCTCTTGTCCAATAGTGTTCCACATCCACGCCGTCTATCTGGTGTAAGATTCTATTGTGGCACTTGTAGTCCGCTGCAGGCATCCTCCATTGTATGCATTTTTATGCTGGGGATCGCCCCTAGCAATGGACTACAAGGGCAGGATCTGCTCCCCCAGTATAAATGCACAACTGCATTTGGGGTTGACCACCTCCTGCCATTTGAGACCACGTTTTTTGTTGCTTGTCCAATAGTCACCTGCAGTTTGATTGTAATTGTTCAGCACATCCACAGGTGATCCAGCCCGGTGTCTTCTTGTTACTTACCTGATGTACTGTTCCATGAGCTATAAAAAGCCACAACTTCCTGGGCATTGCATCCACACCATTACCATTACAAGCTATTGAAAAAGGGGACCTGGCTCCCCGAAATGCGTCTAGCCAATTCACATATGCACTTGCACCCCATCTAATCTCCACCGCAAACAGAGAAGAAAAACGCGCGCTCCACAGACTTCATCGACTCCGCTGACCAGCAAATACTGAAGCACATCCGGAGGAGACTTACCCGATACCGGTAAGAGGCACTTGGTGCCAACCCCCTACCCTACTTGGAACCTATATTACATTGTCTCTGTGCCGCCAGGGTAAAGTGGGAGAGCATCAGGGGGACTCCAGCGCTGCATAGCGCACCTGCCTGGCACGTTTACCTAATCCACATCCCACTCAAAGACACAACTGCACATAGACCCGCACTATAAGGGTAGAGTGGGACAGAAATAAGGGTACTGCACGCTGCTGAGCGCACATACCGGCACCCACTAACTTTACTTTAGCCGCCCGAGCATCACATTGGATTAACGCCGTATCACCGTATAACATCATAGTGCGGAGGAAATCATCATCCTATTACTATATCAGTACAATATACAATACACTAATATCGAGTGGAGAGTCTCTAAGCCCTCACAGTAAGACTGTATGCAAAATATAGAATTAATTCCGGCATATTATTATTATCATTTTTAATTATAATACACTGGGCTCCTGATCTCCTCTGTATAATACACTGGGCTCCTGATCTCCTCTGTATAATACACTGGGCTCCTGATCTCCTCTGTATAATACACTGGGCTCCTGATCTCCTCTGTATAATACACTGGGGCTCCTGATCTCCTCTGTATAATACACTGGGGCTCCTGATCTCCTCTGTATAATACACTGGGGCTCCTGATCTCCTCTGTATAATACACTGGGGCTCCTGATCTCCTCTGTATAATACACTGGGGCTCCTGATCTCCTCTGTATAATACACTGGGCTCCTGATCTCCTCTGTATAATACACTGGGGCTCCTGATCTCCTCTGTATAATACACTGGGCTCCTGATCTCCTCTGTATAATACACTGGGGCTCCTGATCTCCTCTGTATAATACACTGGGCTCCTGATCTCCTCTGTATAATACACTGGGCTCCTGATCTCCTCTGTATAATACACTGGGGCTCCTGGTCTCCTCTGTATAATACACTGGGCTCCTGATCTCCTCTGTATAATACACTGGGCTCCTGATCTCCTCTGTATAATACACTGGGGCTCCTGATCTCCTCTGTATAATACACTGGGGTTCCTGATCTCTTCTGTATAATACACTGGGCTCCTGATCTCCTCTGTATAATACACTGGGGCTCCTGATCTCTTCTGTATAATACACTGGGCTCCTGATCTCTTCTGTATAATACACTGGGGCTCCTGATCTCTTCTGTATAATACACTGGGGCTCCTGATCTCCTCTGTATAATACACTGGGCTCCTGATCTCTTCTGTATAATACACTGGGACTCCTGATCTCCTCTGTATAATACACTGGGTTCCTGATCTCCTCTGTATAATACACTGGGCTCCTGATCTCTTCTGTATAATACACTGGGCTCCTGATCTCCTCTGTATAATACACTGGGGCTCCTGATCTCCTCTGTATAATACACTGGGCTCCTGATCTCCTCTGTATAATACACTGGGCTCCTGATCTCCTCTGTATAATACACTGGGCTCCTGATCTCCTCTGTATAATACACTGGGGCTCCTGATCTCCTCTGTATAATACACTGAGCTCCTGATCTCCTCTGTATAATACACTGGGGCTCCTGATCTCCTCTGTATAATACACTGGGGCTCCTGATCTCCTCTGTATAATACACTTGGGCTCCTGATCTCCTCTGTATAATACACTGGGCTCCTGATCTCCTCTGTATAATACACTGGGCTCCTGATCTCCTCTGTATAATACACTGGGGCTCCTGATCTCCTCTGTATAATACACTGGGGCTCCTGATCTCCTCTGTATAATACACTGGGCTCCTGATCTCCTCTGTATAATACACTGGGCTCTTGATCTCCTCTGTATAATACACTGGGGCTCCTGATCTCCTCTGTATAATACACTGGGGCTCCTGATCTCCTCTGTATAATACACTGGGGCTCCTGATCTCTTCTGTATAATACACTGGGGCTCCTGATCTCCTCTGTATAATACACTGGGGCTCCTGATCTCCTCTGTATAATACACTGGGGCTCCTGATCTCCTCTGTATAATACACTGGGGCTCCTGATCTCCTCTGTATAATACACTGGGGCTCCTGATCTCCTCTGTATAATACACTGGGGCTCCTGATCTCCTCTGTATAATACACGGGGGCTCCTGATCTCTTCTGTATAATACACTGGGGCTCCTGATCTCCTCTGTATAATACACTGGGGCTCCTGATCTCCTCTGTATAATACACTGGGGCTCCTGATCTCCTCTGTATAATACACTGGGGCTCCTGATCTCCTCTGTATAATACACTGGGGCTCCTGATCTCCTCTGTATAATACACTGGGGCTCCTGATCTCTTCTGTATAATACACTGGGCTCCTGATCTCCTCTGTATAATACACTGGGGCTCCTGATCTCTTCTGTATAATACACTGGGCTCCTGATCTCTTCTGTATAATACACTGGGCTCCTGATCTCCTCTGTATAATACACTGGGCTCCTGATCTCCTCTGTATAATACACTGGGCTCCTGATCTCCTCTGTATAATATACTGGGGCTCCTGATTTCCTCTGTATAATACACTGGGGCTCCTGATCTCCTCTGTATAATACACTGGGGCTCCTGATCTCTTCTGTATAATACACTGGGCTCCTGATCTCCTCTGTATAATACACTGGGGCTCCTGATCTCCTCTGTATAATACACTGGGGCTCCTGATCTCTTCTGTATAATACACTGGGGCTCCTGATCTCCTCTATATAATACACTGGGCTCCTGATCTCCTCTGTATATTACAATGGGGCTCCTGATCTCCTCTGTATAATATACTGGGCTCCTGATCTCCTCTGTATAACACACTGGGCTCCTGATCTCTTCTGTATAACACACTGGGGCTCCTGATCTCCTCTGTATAATACACTGGGCTCCTGATCTCCTCTGTATAATACACTGGGGCTCCTGATCTCCTCTGTATAATACACTGGGGCTCCTGATCTCCTCTGTATAATACACTGGGGCTCCTGATCTCCTCTGTATAATACACGGGGGCTCCTGATCTCTTCTGTATAATACACTGGGGCTCCTGATCTCCTCTGTATAATACACTGGGGCTCCTGATCTCCTCTGTATAATACACTGGGGCTCCTGATCTCCTCTGTATAATACACGGGGGCTCCTGATCTCTTCTGTATAATACACTGGGGCTCCTGATCTCCTCTGTATAATACACTGGGGCTCCTGATCTCCTCTGTATAATACACTGGGGCTCCTGATCTCCTCTGTATAATACACTGGGGCTCCTGATCTCCTCTGTATAATACACTGGGGCTCCTGATCTCCTCTGTATAATACACTGGGGCTCCTGATCTCTTCTGTATAATACACTGGGCTCCTGATCTCCTCTGTATAATACACTGGGCTCCTGATCTCCTCTGTATAATATACTGGGGCTCCTGATTTCCTCTGTATAATACACTGGGGCTCCTGATCTCCTCTGTATAATACACTGGGGCTCCTGATCTCTTCTGTATAATACACTGGGCTCCTGATCTCTTCTGTATAATACACTGGGCTCCTGATCTCCTCTGTATAATACACTGGGCTCCTGATCTCCTCTGTATAATACACTGGGCTCCTGATCTCCTCTGTATAATATACTGGGGCTCCTGATTTCCTCTGTATAATACACTGGGGCTCCTGATCTCCTCTGTATAATACACTGGGGCTCCTGATCTCTTCTGTATAATACACTGGGCTCCTGATCTCCTCTGTATAATACACTGGGGCTCCTGATCTCCTCTGTATAATACACTGGGGCTCCTGATCTCTTCTGTATAATACACTGGGGCTCCTGATCTCCTCTATATAATACACTGGGCTCCTGATCTCCTCTGTATATTACAATGGGGCTCCTGATCTCCTCTGTATAATATACTGGGCTCCTGATCTCCTCTGTATAACACACTGGGCTCCTGATCTCTTCTGTATAACACACTGGGGCTCCTGATCTCCTCTGTATAATACACTGGGCTCCTGATCTCCTCTGTATAATACACTGGGGCTCCTGATCTCCTCTGTATAATACACTGGGGCTCCTGATCTCCTCTGTATAATACACTGGGGCTCCTGATCTCCTCTGTATAATACACGGGGGCTCCTGATCTCTTCTGTATAATACACTGGGGCTCCTGATCTCCTCTGTATAATACACTGGGGCTCCTGATCTCCTCTGTATAATACACTGGGGCTCCTGATCTCCTCTGTATAATACACTGGGGCTCCTGATCTCCTCTGTATAATACACTGGGGCTCCTGATCTCCTCTGTATAATACACTGGGGCTCCTGATCTCTTCTGTATAATACACTGGGCTCCTGATCTCCTCTGTATAATACACTGGGCTCCTGATCTCCTCTGTATAATATACTGGGGCTCCTGATTTCCTCTGTATAATACACTGGGGCTCCTGATCTCCTCTGTATAATACACTGGGGCTCCTGATCTCTTCTGTATAATACACTGGGCTCCTGATCTCTTCTGTATAATACACTGGGCTCCTGATCTCCTCTGTATAATACACTGGGGCTCCTGATCTCCTCTGTATAATACACTGGGCTCCTGATCTCCTCTGTATAATACACTGGGCTCCTGATCTCCTCTGTATAATATACTGGGGCTCCTGATTTCCTCTGTATAATACACTGGGGCTCCTGATCTCCTCTGTATAATACACTGGGGCTCCTGATCTCTTCTGTATAATACACTGGGCTCCTGATCTCCTCTGTATAATACACTGGGGCTCCTGATCTCCTCTGTATAATACACTGGGGCTCCTGATCTCTTCTGTATAATACACTGGGGCTCCTGATCTCCTCTATATAATACACTGGGCTCCTGATCTCCTCTGTATATTACAATGGGGCTCCTGATCTCCTCTGTATAATATACTGGGCTCCTGATCTCCTCTGTATAACACACTGGGCTCCTGATCTCTTCTGTATAACACACTGGGGCTCCTGATCTCCTCTGTATAATACACTGGGCTCCTGATCTCCTCTGTATAATACACTGGGCTCCTGATCTCCTCTGTATAATACACTGGGCTCCTGATCTCCTCTGTATAATACACTGGGCTCCTGATCTCCTCTGTATAATACACTGGGGCTCCTGATCTCTTCTGTATAACACACTGGGCTCCTGATCTCTTCTGTATAACACACTGGGGCTCCTGATCTCCTCTGTATAATACACTGGGGCTCCTGATCTCCTCTGTATAATACACTGGGGCTCCTGATCTCCTCTGTATAATACACTGGGGCTCCTGATCTCCTCTGTATAATACACTGGGGCTCCTGATCTCCTCTGTATAATACACTGGGGCTCCTGATCTCCTCTGTATAATACACTGGACTCCTGATCTCCTCTGTATAACACACTGGACTCCTGATCTCCTCTGTATAATACACTGGGGCTCCTGATCTCCTCTGTATAATACACTGGGGCTCCTGATCTCCTCTGTATAATACACTGGGCTCCTGATCTCCTCTGTATAATATACTGGGCTCCTGATCTCCTCTGTATAATACACTGGGGCTCCTGATCTCCTCTGTATAATACACTGGGGCTCCTGATCTCCTCTGTATAATACACTGGGGCTCCTGATCTCCTCTGTATAATACACTTGGGCTCCTGATCTCTTCTGTATAATACACTGGGGCTCCTGATCTCCTCTGTATAATACACTTGGGCTCCTGATCTCCTCTGTATAATATACTGGGGCTCCTGATCTCCTCTGTATAATACACTGGGCTCCTGATCTCCTCTGTATAATATACTGGGGCTCCTGATCTCCTCTGTATAGTGCTGTATAATGTGTCCAAGGACGAGAACAAGCAAGGTGTCTTACGGAATCTTGGTTTCCAGAGGAACCTAGGGCTGCCATTTGCCAGTAATTGCTGGCACGGTCCCTGCAGTGGCATAACTGGACTCTTCACCTGCGTGCCCCATCGCACTCTCTGCGACGTCGCCACCGCCAGGAGATCCAGGACACCTATCCTGAATGCCTAAATGGTCGCAACTTTCAACACATAGGGGATGATTTATCAAAGGCTGTGCAGAAGGAAAGTTGACTAATTGCCTATAGCAACAAATATACTTGCTTTCATATTTTAAAAGGCCTTTGAAAAATGAAAGAAGCAAGTAGATTGGTTGCTATGGGCAACTACAATACCGAAATTTAGGTGCACTACTGTGGTAGATGTATACAATGACATTGGCTATCCCTCAACACTGATGTTAAATTTGAGACATTCGCCAGTGTGTCCTTGTCAACTAGTCAACTTCAATATTGTTACGCCGAGCGCTCCGGGTCCCTGCTCCTCCCCGGAGCGCTCGCGGCGTTCTTCTCTCTGCAGCGCCCCGGTCAGACCCGCTGACCGGGAGCGCTGCACTGACATTGCCAGCGGGGATGCGATTCGCATAGCGGGACGCGCCCGCTCGCGAATAGCATCCCAAGTCACTCACCTGTCCCGGTCCCCGGCTGTCACGTCCTGGCACGCGCGGCTCCGCTCCTTAGGGCGCGCGCGCGCCAGCTCTCTAGGATTTAAAGGGCCAGTGCACCAATGATTGGTGCCTGGCCCAATCAGCCTAATTAGCTTCCACCTGCTCCCTGTCCATATTACCTCACTTCCCCTGCACTTCCTTGCCGGATCTTGTTGCCTTTGTGCCTGGAGAAAGCGTCTATTGTGTTTGCCATTACTGTGTTCCTGACCTCTTGCTATCACCATTGACTACGAACCTTGCCGCCTGCCCCGACCTTCTGCTACGTCTGACCTTGCCTCTGCCTAGTCCTTCTGTCCCACGCCTTCTCAGCAGTCAGCGAGGTTGACCCGTTGCCGGTGGATACGACCTGGTTGCTACCGCCGCAGCAAGACCATCCCGCTTTGCGGCGGGCTCTGGTGAAAACCAGTAGCAACCTAGAACCGGTCCACCGACACGGTCCACGCCAATCCCTCGCTGACACAGAGGATCCACATCCAGCTAGCCGAATCATAACAAATATAATGAATAAATGATTTCCAGTCGTGTAGTGCACAATTTAAATCAACTCCCAGGTATGGACCTCCACCAAACGCTCCCTTAGCATATAAGATACAAAATCCTAATACTGCACATAATACTGCTGTAGCAGGGGTAATTTTGGCAAACACATGGCAAAATGTCTTCATTATGGGATTCATGACCATCCGGTCTTCTTTTCTTTTATTTTGATTGCAAAATTCACAATAAATGCAAAAACATACGGATGACTTGAAGTTTTTCAGACAGACAAAGCATCTCGTGCATCAGAAAGCCAGGAAATGACGCAACGTTTCGGGGTCCATCCCCTTACTCATGCATACTAGATCCCTCACACAGATCTACCTTTATATGTTGCGGCACATCTTCATTCAATAAATTAAATTAGACACATTCTAAATACAAGTTTAAAAAAAAAAAATATTTTAAAACCACATATGGATTTAATAACACCTGTATTACAAAAATGCTCTAAAACTAATCAATTCATTTAATCCTGACGGTTGTAATGTCTCAAGTTCAGTAATATTTCTCTTCGTGAGAGCAGCTTCTTATTGCTCTCCCTGTTCACACCTTGCGTAAGCTGTTCTGCCACCTTAGTTCATTCACATGATGATCTTTTTCCAAAAAATGCCTATTTACCGACGTTTCTCCGAATTTACTTCCTTGTATTGGACAACATTTAGTTTCAAGGGCTTTGCATATGGCGCTTTTATGTTCTGAAATTCTAATTTTATTACAGGACGGAGACTTCACATTATGCAATGCACTCTTTCTTTTTAATGGATAGCAGCAAACAAACAGTTAATAGTAAGTTGCAGAAAGATAAACTTGAAATAGCGTATACAAACATGCTATAACTGTAAGCACCAATCGGAGTACAGCACAGGTTATATAAGGTGTGACACTCTAGCCAACTTCCTCTTTCTTTGGTGCTTTCAAAGAGATAAGTTCATGTTTCATTAGTGTGTCTTCATTAATTTCTTTTCAATCATTTATTAATATATTATTTATTTATTTCACTTCTTATATCTTCATTTATTAATATCTTCTTTTCCCCCTTTTTTCTTCACTTGTGTATAATTTCATAATATATTTATATATAGTTCACCTTAATTATTTCCATATTAATTGTCTCCTTATTGCTATTTTTCTTATTTTTATTTAAATTTACCATCAGTTTCCAAATTTCTTACTTTACTCTTATCATTATATCTATGTTCCATATTTCTTCATATCTATCCTTTCCTCATAATACCCTTATTTCTTTCTGCATATTGTTTCAACGTCCTTTCACCCAGATCTTGTGTCCCACTCAGTTCGTGCTTACTGTTGTGCAGCTGTTATTCTTATCCCTCGCTCTTCCCGCCGTTTGCTTTAGTGAGGGATTCCTGCTCTCCAGCGTCACAGCCTTCATCTCCGGCTCCCGTCCTGTCAGCGATATCCTGTCAGCTCCCGCCTCACCATCCGTACGGCTCGGCCTGGCTCCTTTTTGTTACTCAGCCTCTGTTACAGCGTCACCTATTGGTGTTCTTGAGGTAGTACGCAGGGGCCGTCAGGAGGTAGCGCACGCAGGGACGTCACTGCATAGCCCATAGCAACAGCAGAGCGGAGCAGTGAGGAGGAGGATGCGCGCGCGCATGGTAAATTACCTGTATGTACGTCATCTTCAGTGCTCCCACCACTGCTTCTCCGGTCGCGGGACCTACTGCTCGGGCTCAAAAAGGTTCGCCATCACTGCCATAGCCCGAGAGGAAGATGTCATGGTTCGGGCTAATAAATCCTCCAAAAGACAAAAAACAGACTCCTTTTTGGAATCTGACAACGAATATTCCACATTCGAGTGGGTGCCACAATCACAGGTACTCAAATATATTACTATGTGGATCAGGGGGAATCTTGACAAGGCGGCTAGAAATAAACTTTGGGCGGATTGCCCTCGTCCATCCTTACCGATGAATGCAGCAGCTTCTACTGATATAGACCCCATTCTTATTAAATACTTATTATCCTAAAAAAGGATTAGATAGGTCATTCAAAACCTGTCAAGACAAATTTCTTGATTTGCTTGGCCCATCGACAAAAAGTTTGGATATGGCCAAAATGGCCTCATCTACTAATACTCCTGTAAACTTTGACATCCTCAAAGGATGAGCTTAAAGTGCAATATGTCTATTTGGCAATACCAATTCTGATTTTTGCTCGTAGAACAATTTTTATGAAATTAGATAATCAATTTTCACATTTGGCCTCTCAAGAGTCATCATTTCCCACAGAAGGTTTGCTATTTGGTTAATCATTCATTAAGGAGATTTCTAAATATGTAGGGCTCTTTTCAAGCCTTGACAAGGCTAAGCTTCTATAAAAAAGGTATTTGCTACTAAGATTTTTGGCAGGGCTGGGGGAGGACGGGGTTGCTCTCTCAGTCGTGTATCCTATTATAGATCATCTCATAGAGGTCCCATTCAACCTGAACGTCCATCCTTCCCAAACCCTCCTATACAGTCCACCCCGTTCTTCCCCTACAGGGGTCGATCATGGAGGGCTAGAGGAAGACATGGAAGTTCCAAACAAAGATCATCCTCAGGTAAGTCTGTTTTACACTCACGTTTCAGAAGACAGAAACTCCGGTAGATGTGGATCCGCTGGACCTGTGTGGCAGATGACTCGAACCGTACCAGGGAGTGGAGTCTAAGGTGCCACTGGTTTTTACCAGAGCCCACCGCAAAGCGGGATGGACTTGCTGCGGCAGGTGGCACCCAGGTCGCTACCCCTGGCACGGCTCGACCACACAGGTGGCTGAGGAGTTGCGAGGCACAGGAGGGATAAGGCAGCTTGTAGTCAGGATAGCTGAAGGTCAAGGCAGGTGGCAAAGTAGCGTAGTCAGGACATAGCAGGAGGTCATTAGGCAGGCGGCAGAGGAGCAAGGTCAAGTCACAGAGCCAAGGATCAGATACACGGTAAGGCAACTCTCAGGAATGCTTTCTCTCAGGCACAAGGCAACAAAGATCCCTCAGGAAAGTGAGGAGGGTGGAGGAATTTAGCATGCGGGTACGTCTCGCAATGCGAGTCCCAGCCCGCCGGCAGCAGCAGGTAACGGGACCATGCGCTCATGACCAGCGTGTGCAGCCAGAGCGCATAACATAAAAATTGGAAAATGTTGACTTTAGACTCATGGATTTTAAATGCAATAACAGGTTATCACATAGAGTTTATTTACCCTCCATTACAACACCATCTTCCACATCCTATCCAATTTTCCGTAGGATATGTGGATATGGAAATAAAATAATCTAAAAAAAAGGCTGTAATTCCTGTTCCTCTACTCACTCAATGTTTCCTCAGCAATATATTTCTAGTCAAGAAAAAAGACGGTGGTCACCGACCGGTAATAAACGTAAGACTTCTGAACAATTTAGTCACATACCGTCACTTCAAGATGAAAGCTATTCATCTTTTCGGAGACATTCTTCTCCAAGGTGATTGGTTACCTCAGAGATGCTTATCTCACTGTTCCAATTAACCCTTCTTCCCAAACTTATCTCCAATTCCTATTGAACAATCAACTTTGGCAATTCACTTGCCTCCCATTTGGCCTTTCTTCAGCACCTTGGTGCTTCACAAACCTGTTAAAATCGGTGGTTGTGGCCCTTCAATCTCGCGGTGTTTGTCTAATCATCTATCTAGACGATATTTTAATCATGGCCTCTTCCCTTCATCTCATTCGCCTTCTTATCAATCAGAAAAAATAAATCCTTTCCCCTTCTCAAAATCTATAATTCTTGGGTTTCATGAAAGACATCCAGTCTACTCTTTTAAGTCTCCCTTTGAAAAAACTGAAATTAATTTGAAAGGAAATCAGATCCTCCCTCAACAAAAACATAACTTCCTTAAGAAACATCATTCGCATAGTAGGGTTACTTTTGGCCTCCATTCAGGCTATCTTTCCAGTTCCTCTACATTACAGAGCCCTTCAAAGACTAAAAATTCATAATTTAAGAAACGGCCTTTCTTACAAAATCCCTCTTTCTCACAAAGCCAGAGAAGAACTAACTTGGTGGCTTGGTCACATTCAGGATTGGAAAAACTATCTTCCATTCCAATCCGGACTTTATCGTAGAATCGGATGCAAGTCTCAGTGGCTAGGGTGCTCGTTGCCACCATCAATCTACAGGAGGAAAATGGTCACCTTCCGTATCTCAACTCCACATAAATTGTCTGAAACTTCTTGCAGGTTTTTTTCGCTCTGAAGAGTTTCATGAGACATCATTCCCATTGCTGTGTCCTTCTTCGGATGGACAATATATTAGGAGTCCAACATGTCATTCAATTAGGTGGCACGAAATCAAAAATACTTGCCAATCTCACCAAGAAACTCTGGCATTTTTGTCTAGACAGACAAATAATTTTGAAAGCGGAATACCTTCCAGATTTGTCCAATACTGTTGTCGATTGGAACTCTCTTTTCCTTGTCGACTCCAGCGATTGGAAACTAGATCCCTGAGTTTTTCATCACACCAACTCTGTATGGGGCCCCCTCCAATTGGTTTTATTCGCATCCCACCTGGACAGACAACTCCATTTGTTTTTCAGTTGGCATCCAGATCCCGAATCTTTGGGAATGGATGCTTTCTGACAACTCTGGCCAAGAGAACTCTTCTATGCCTTCCCTTCTTTCTCAATGATCCCCAGAGTCCTCCTTCAGGTTCTCATTCAGAAAACCACACTAATCCTCCTTGGTGGCCCATGCAATCATGGTTCCTCCATTATCCCGAGAATTCTCCCGATTCATCGACGACTCCTCTTGGATCCTTCGGGGAACCCTCAGCCCCTCATTCTCTCCAACCAATTAACTCTCATGGTTTGGAAGATCTCGGGTTGTCCGGAGATACCGCTGGATTTTCTACGTCAACTAGAGACATCTTATTGGAAGCCTGGGCACCAGGTACCAGAAAGGCTTATAGAACAGCCTGGGGACTTTGGGTACGTTGGTGCACACAATGGGATCTGGATCCCATTCATGCACCTTTAAAAGATATTTTAAACTTCTTATCCTCCTCTTTTGACAAAGGTAAGGCATATCGTACTATCAATTTGTATAGATCCATCATTTCCTTTTCTCATTCTCTCAGATTCCTTTTCTGTCGGCAAACACCCTTTAGTTTGCAAACTCCTTAAAGGAATTGGATTCAGACGTCCTCCTATTTCTAGATATCACTCCACTTGGGATGTCAGTATCCTTCTTAATCTTTTTTCTTCATAGAAGGATAATGATATATTGTCTTTAAAATTATTGTCATTCAAATTAACTTCTCTTCTATATTTAATTTCTATTAAAATAATTTACGATGTTAAAGCCTTAGATATTCATCATAGACAATATCTTCCTAATGGGGTTCAATTCTATGTTTTTAGACATACTAAAACAAATATTTCTTCAATCTTTTATCCGTCTTTCCCTTACCATCAAAAACTTTGTGTTGTACGTTGTTTACAATCTTATGAAACCAGAACTTCTTCCATCAGACATCCATCTTCTTCTCAACTTCTCATATCTTACTGTAAACCTTATTTACTTGTTTCTTCTTCTACCTTAGCGAGATGGGTCAAACAATCCATGACTTTAGCCGGAATTTACGTTTGACATTTGTTGCTCATTCTACTAGGGGCGCTATGTCTACTAAATAACTTCAATCTGGTTCTTCTCTTTCTGACATTCTTAAAGCGGCCAATTGGTCAACGGAATCTACATTTTGTACATTTTACTTTAAACCTGACTCTTATGTTTTTATGTCTATACTCAATTAATTTTCTATATTTTATTTATGCTTAAGTTAAGCTTTAAACTTGCATAATGTGAAGTCTCCATCCTGAATTAAAATTGGAGATTTTCCTAGTCCTAATGACGGAAAATATGGATTTCATTAAGGACAGGAGACGAACATTATCCCTCCCATTGTTCCTTGCCTTTAACGTATATTGCTTATTTATTTCTAGCATACTGAGATTCCATGGCAGACGTTCATCTTCATTATCTTATCGACTTTCCCCATTTGGATGCTTCTACAATACAAATTTGAGAAGAAATCTTCTTCACAAGTGGATCCTCGTCTTCAATTCCTGTTTTATTAGACTTTAGACTTTCATGTTTACCAGTTTTACATAGGACTTACAATTCTTGTTTTATGCTCTCACCATCAAAGAAAGAGGAAGGTGGCTATAGTGTCACACCTTATATAACCTGTGCTGTACTCCGATTGGTGCTTACAGTTATAGCATGTTTGTATACGCTATTTCAAGTTTTTTTTCTGTAACTTATTAATAACTGTTTGTTTGCTGCTATCCATTAAAAAGAAAGAGTGCATTGCACAATGTTCACATAATTTTCACCATTCTGCTCGTTTGCCCTACATGTGAACAGGGAAGCTGTTCTCACAAAGGTAAGAACAGTAACCCCCCGACATGCGATGGCCCCGACATATGATCAAATCGACATACAATGGCCTCTCAGAGGCCATCGCATGTCGATGTCAGCATCAACATACGATGCTTTTATATGTCGGGGCCATCGCATTAACTGCTATCCGGCAGCGCAAAATGCTTAAGCTGCTGTCGGATAGCAGTGTAATGTGCCCCAGCAGGTTCACTTACCTATCCCTGCTGCTCCGGGTCCTCTCCGTTGTTATTGCGTAGCTGCGCACGCTTTCCCGGCGCAACAACGTAATAACGTCACCAGAAAGCGAGGCTCGGACACCGGTGCGGAAGATGCAGAAGACGCCAGAGGACCCAGAAGAAGATGCTGGAGCAGCGGGACCCCATCGTGAGCCCCTGGGAGACCATCGTGAGCGGTGAGGACGCGGTCCAGAGCGGCGGGCAGAGGTGAGTATTTAATGCACTTTTACATTGCACGAATCCCTCAACATACGATGGATTCGACAAACGATGAGTCGTTTGGAACGAATTACCATCGTATGTTGAGGGACAACTGTATTCTGGATAACTGAACTTGAGACATTACAACCGTCAGGATTAAATGAATTGTGTAGTTTTAGAGCATTTTTGTATTACAGGTGTTATTAAATCTATATGTGGTTTTTAATTTTTTTTTTTTTTTAAACTAGTATTTAGAACGTGTCTAATTTAATTTATTGAATGAAGGTGTGCCGGCACATATAAAGGTAGAACGGTGTGAGGGATCTAGTATGCATGAGTAAGGGGGTGGACCCCGAAATGTCACGTTTTTTCCTGGCTTTCTGATGCACGAGATGCTTTGGCTTTGTGAAAAACTCGTACGTATCTTTTTGCATTTATTGTGAACTTTGCAATCAAAATAAAAGAAAAGACGACCGGATGGTCATGAATCCCATAATGAAGTGAGACATTTTTACATGTATTTGCAAAAATTACCCCTGCTACAGCAGTATTATGTGCCCTAGGATTTTGTATCTTATGAACTAGTCAACTTCCCCACAGTGTTGAATGTCCTGTCACTCTAGCCCAGGTTTCCTGTGTGGCAGCGGCTCTGCAGAGGCTGTCCATATAGGAAGCTGAGAGAGAAGAGTAGAGACAGGAGCTGAGGGGGAACGAAGGAGAGGTGAACGATTACTTTTTTTTTTTTCATGGTGTGAGGGGTAATATACAATGGGGGGAGGGGGCAATATGGGGGAATAATATACAAGGGGGGCAATATGAGGGGCATAATATACAATGGGGACAATATGAGGGGCATAATATAAAATGGGGGGCAATATTATTGACATATACTAGGGGGCAATTTGAGGGGCATAATATACTATGGGGAGCAATATGAGGGACATAATATACTATGGGGAGCAATATGAGGGACATAATATCCTATGGGGAGCAATATGAGGGACATAATATACTATGGGGAGCAATATGAGGGGCAAGATATACTATGGGGGCAATATAAGGGGCATGACATACAATAGGGGCAATATGAGGGGTGTAATATAAAATGGGGGCAATGTGAGGGGCATAATTATCTATAGGGATAATATGAGGGGCATAATATGCTATGGGGGGCAATATGAGGGACATAATATACTATGGGGGCAATATGAGGGACATAATATACTATGGGGCAAAATGAGGGACAATATAACTGGCATAACATAAATTGGGGCAATATGAGGGGCGTAATATAAAATGGGGGGCAATGTGAGAGGCATAATTACCTATATGGATAATATGAGGGACCTAATATACTATGGAGGGCACTACGAGGAGCATAATATGCAATAGGGGGCAATATTAGGACAATAATATACAATGGGGGACAATATGAGGGGCATAATATACTATCGGGGCAATGTGGGCGGTATAATATACTATGGGGGCAATGTTTCTGGCATAATAATCTATTTGGGCAATGTTGGGACCTAATACTATAGGAGGCACAGAGAGGCCTAATACTATGTGGGGCAGTGTAATACATGTTGGAGGTTTGTATAGAGGTGAGGATTGTGCTGTAGCGAGGAGCCCAAAATATTTGTCTGGCAGATTTCGTGGAGACGAGTTGTGGTCGGGAAAAGTCTTCATGATGGAGAAGAAAGAGAAAAGTGAACGACTCTGATCAAAGAAGACGCCCCGTGAGCATGTAACTGTAATGACTTATATGGTCTGCAGAGCCTGTGTACAGCTGGTATCTATTTCTGTACGGTCACTCTATGAGGGATATTGGTCTTTGTATTGTGGTTTTTATTCAATAATAACATAACAGCATTAGTCACTGGTAACAGTGGTGGTCATGGGAAGGTGTAATTATTTATCCCTCATATAGCATTGTTATTGGTGATGCTGGTCTGTGTATAATGTTTTTTCTTACAGTATAATTGTATTATTTAGTCATTGCAGAAGTAATATGTTGTCCTGGAATGGAGGTATTATTTGATACCCGATACTCTGATAAAATCCACCGTGTGCCACAGGGAGGGGGGGGGGGGGTGACTTCTAAGTGTGTAAGGGGTCCCAAAATTTCTGATGGCAGCCCTGATTGTTGTTGACAAACATATAAAATTACCTTTTTATTTCTCGGCCAAGTGTCAAGTAGGGGGAGCAGAGCTGTTCAGGTGTCTGCCCCAGAGGTGGCGCTGCGCTCCCCCAGCAGGCTGAAACATGCTGATTATTCTAGTATGGGTGGGTGGGGGTTTTGCTTGATGGGCAGGTGCTTAGGATGGGTGGCTGCTTCGGATACTGGCTAACTTTGTTGCAGCGGACAGAGTGGTGCCCCAAGAGGGCGCTCTAGGAAGCTTCCTATTTTGCCTATAGGCAGAGCCGGCCTTGCCCTGACCAGCTTCAGGAAAGGTGCAGTTTTGCTTTTATACCCTAATGGCTATTCAACTGTGTCTACAGCTCTTAGGCTATGTTCACACAACCGGAATTTCAACACGGAAAATCTCTGTACGGACATTCCAGAGACTGCAGGCGCCACCATAATATTTCGGCACTAGGACCGGAGGGGAATGCGCCGTCTCATAGACTGCTATGCATTCCATGTGGAGTCCACAGAAAGAATGAACAGGTTAATTCTTTCTGCGCACACGGAAATCGGAATTTACGTGCGAGAAACATCTGGCACCGAAATTCCGCTGTGCGCACAGCGCAGCATAATCCTGTTGAATCCTGTATCAGAATTTCACTAGTCAACAAGTCAATAGACATTCCAGTTTTAAAACAGAGACTCCTTTTATTTAGCTATATAGAACTGACCTATTCCACAGTGCTGTACAGAGATTATCACATCAATCCCTGTCCCCATTAAAGGGGTACTCGGACCCTAAGACATCTTATCCCCTAGCCAAAGGATTGGGGATAAGATGTCTGATCGCGGGGGTCCCACCATTGGGGACCCCAGCAATTTCTCACGCAGCACCCACCTGTGTGTGCCGTCACTCTCCCTCCCATAGACTTGCAGTGAGGGGGCGGGGTGTGACGTCACACGGGGCGGAGTCGTTACGTCATGATACTCCGGCCCTGTGGTCATGAGGCTTCAGACTTTGAGCCTCCAGTGTTGTGTGGAGCACACACAGATGAGTGCTGCATGAGAGATTGTGAGGGTCCCCAGCAGCGGGACCCCTGCGATCAGACATCTTATCCCCTATCCAAAGTATAGGGGATAAGATCTCTTAAGGCCGGAGTACCCCTTTAAGGCTCATAACCAAGCCTCATTTTTGGAATGTGAAAGGACACCAGAGTACCTGGAGGAAAACCTGGAGAACATACAGACTCCATACATATGCTGCCCTGGTTGGATTTGAACCCTGGACCCCAGCACTGGGAGGCAAAAATACCACTGAGCCACAGCAGCTTTAACTAACAACCCATGGGCTATCAAAGGTCCCCGGGCTGTCCTGTTGTATTGTATTGTATTATATATTAAAAGTTTATTATTTTAACTTTTAATTAATTTAATTAATTCATTAATTTTAATATTTATTTTATTTATTAAACAAAACAAAAAAAAAAAAAGGTAAAATAACCCAATGTATATGAGGAAAAAAATCGGTGTAAATTATTAGTTTTATTTTTTATGTGCCCAGGCTGTGTTTTACAATAAAAAAGCCTCTACTCACCTCCCTCGATCCCCCCGCAGCCTCCGGTATTGACACCTTGTCTCCGCTGTGCTTTACTTCCCGGCATTGCAGACAGCATATCATATCTCCGCTCAGCCAATCACTGGCTAAGGCAGACACCGCTGTGATTGGCTGAGCAGCGATGTGCTGTCTGCAGCTCCGGGAAGTGAACTGTGCCAGAAATTGGGAAAGGGGGGTGGAGGGGATCAACACTGGAGGCTGCAGGGGAATTGAGGGAGGTAAGTAGAAACCTTTTTTTTTTTTTATTGTAAAACACAGCCTGGTCACTATAGTTAAAAAAAGGAAAAAAAAATATATTGCTGGATAACCCCTTTAACCCCTTAAAGGGGTACTCCACCCCTAGACATCTTATCCCCTATCCAAAGGATAGGGGATAAGATGTCTGATCGTGGGGGTCCCGCCACTGGGGACCCCCGCAATATGGCACGCAGCACCCACCTGTTACTGCTCCCGAAGCACTCGAGGGTCTGGCTCCCGACCACGGGGACAGAAGATCGTGACGCCCCCGTGTGACATCACACCCCGCCCCCTCAATGCAAGTCTATGGGAGGGGGCGTGATGGCTGCCACGGCCCCTCTCATAGACTTGCATTGAGGGGGCGGGGCGTGACGTCACACGGGGGCGCAGTCGTGACATCACGATCTTCCGTCCCCGTGGTCGGGAGCCAGACCCTCCAGCGCTTCCGGAGCAGTAACAGGTGGGTGCTGCGTGCTACATTGCGGGGTTCCCCAGTGGCGGGACCCCCGCGATCAGACATCTTATCCCCAATCCTTTGGATAGGGGATAAGATGTCTAGGGGGTGGAGTACCCCTTTAAGGACATACAACGTAAATGTACGTTCTTATGCACACCAGGATGCACATTCATTATTTTTTGACTTTTCATGCATTGCACCAAAACATTGTGACAATTTACGAACAACAGGTTAAAACCAAAGATAAATTCCCCCTATTGTGTCCAGTTGTGTTCCTCTCCTTCTGTAAGCAGGTGACCACTTGAGATGTTAAGACGTCGCGCGCGCAGGGACAATTGTATCACTTTGTCTGACACTTGACTGTTTCCCTCGTCTTCTGGAGTACACAGACAATGAACGTCTGGCGTGTAATGAAACCTGACCTCAGTTATGAGGATAAATGTATTTGGAGGGGGTGTTTGCTTTGTCTCACAAATAACTTGATAACACTTCATATTTTTTCCAAATTAACCTTGAATCCAATGCCTTCCTGAGCCGGATTGCGTTACAAGGAGTTTAATTGCTCGCCTAATGCAATACGCTGTTGGATTCGTGTCATGTGCAGCTAAGCAGTTACAGAACATAGGACGGAGACTTTACAGTTATAGATTGTGCTGGCAAGAAGTTTTAATAAAACCCCTGGCAGCGGCCCACCAGATCGGTGCCAATTTATTACATCGTGCTCTAATCATGAATAATGTTTATCTGCATTGTAATCCCGTTCTTATTTCTCCCGTATATTGCCTGCTCCAAGGATGTGGCTATTGGCCGAGAAGACATTTTATTACATTTGAGTGACAGTGTTTATGTCTGTTTGCAGTTTGCATAAAAGCCCCATTTTAATTGCAATATAAAAGAGCCTGTGATATGTCTAGAAATCCTTCTGTATTTAAAGAAAAAGACTCTTTCACAACGGAGATTTTCCACTCGAAATGTAAATTGAAGGAGGTTTATAGAGTGTGGTGGCCCAGTACGGGATGGTGTGTCCCCGTACATTTCTCCTGCCCTGTCAGGCAGAGTCCCTCCATGTCCCCAGGGTCCCCCTTACAGTGTAACCCCTATTGTATATATGTTTGTATTATTAGTGTACTGTTGCTTTAAATATTATACCAAGTGCTTGTTACCCAGGAGGCACTAGTATCCAAGTGACCTCCCAAGTGACCTATGGGATCCTTGCTAAGCTCCCCCTATAAAAACCAGAGGAGGGGCTGCAATCTCTCTCTTGGAGCTCTTAGCCCTTGTTCCTGAGGTCCAGTTCTGTCAAGACGTCTCAGAGTGTGTCCAGAGCTTTGGAGGCCTCAAGCCTAAAGTCTGCAGCCACAAGTCATCTCAAGTAAGATCAAAGTCATCTTCATGTCAATTGTCAAGTCAGTCAAGTTAAGTCTTCTGTATAGTTACCGTGGCCTGCACTAAAGTGTCTCTACATACTGCAAGTCCCAGCAAGCCTGCGAGGTCCCCCCGTGTCACTGGTCACCTCCTTGGGATATTGGCTGTACTGTATAGACTGTATCACCTGTCTACCCTCAGTAAAGCTACCGTTGTCCGTAACTTGGCGTCAGTGATTTCATTCCCCTCGTGCCTAGCCCAGGACCAGCGATATTACCTTCGGGTGGTTAAGGCTAAACCACGCCCTGGCATCACGACAAGAAGGGGTTAATAACATCTGCCCCCAAGGTTACAACATCTGCCCTGCATTGCACCCCGCTATACCACAGAGTATTTGTCCAAATGCATGAAAAATCGAAGATAGAGAAAAGCCATGTAGTCTGCAGGTTGCAGACTACATGGCCTTGGAGGCATTATGTTAGAGCCGGGTTGTGGCATTATCTGGTCTGGCCCACCAAGGCCATAGACCACTGGTTCCCGTGCCATTCTGGTGGGGACGATGTTGATAGAAAGCACAAGGACACATGTTTCTTATTACTGTAATTTACTGCCACAGGTGTCCTAGAAGGTCTTATGATGTGAAATCTCTAGGACCTTCTGGCCTCTAGTGACACAGCGGCTGTACAGTACAGTCACAGCCTTTGGCCACCAGAGGCCGGGAGAGTCTCTTACTCTGAAACGCGCACAATGAGTGACGTCTTGTGCACACACCGATAGTAGAGATGCTCCTAGACTCTAGTGTCTGTGGCATAGGCTATCCAAGCATGCTGGGAGTTGCAGTTTTGCAACAGAAGGAGGCACGCTGGTTGGAAAACTCTGCCCTATGCCACGGGTGTATTAAAGCTCTATACTGTGAGTAAAGAAGAGCAAAGTGATTTGGCATGAAATGGTCCGGATTTCATGAAAAATTCTCATTAGTTAGAATCCAAACTTTTAGTGAATCCTATCGTATTCTTATTTTTCCCTACTCATGTACACTGAGCGGTCAGAAGGTAAGTGGCAATGCTCTATACATCACAGTTTACACTTATTGCATTCGCTGGGCCAGCCAGGGTACTGTACAGGAGCAGGGACTCTGGGTGTTGACAGGAATCCCTGCTCCTGTACATACATTGTGTGAGCAATGGCAGGGCAGTTGGGGCGCTTGTGATTCAAATTCAATTTAGATCCAAATCCAAAACAAATCTGACAGATTCATTATTTGGACTTGAAATAATAAACCTCAAGAGATTCCCTCCTCTCTAAAGATGGTACAAACTACAGAAATTCCGCTTACAAATGAATTCTCGAAAATTGCTGTCAAAGGGAATCCACTGCACACTGTGCACACTATGGTGGAGCTTCCATCTGAAATTCTGCTGTTAAAGAAAGAGCTTGCTAATTTCTCTGGTGGACTACTGTGTGGAAAACATTGGGGTCTATGGGGTCAGGTATGGCCGCGTGGTTCTAGTGCTGCTTGATTCAGTTACGCCGGTCGTCAACAGAATCTGTAGTCTCAACCTAGCCTTGCATTTTATGGAATCATGTTGCACAACCCATATATGTTTAAGGTCAACTTTACCTCCAATTTCATGTGTTCAGTGTGCCGCCTGACATTGCACTAAGGAGCTGAGCGGGAGGACGTCACTCATCAGTGCTGCACAGGGGGACGTCACCCGTCAGTGCTGCGCAGGGGTACGTCACTCGTCAGTGCTGCCCAGGGGGACGTCACTCATCAGGGCTGCGCAGGGGGACATCACTCGTCAGTGCTGCGCAGGGGGACGTCACTCGTCAGTGCTGCGCAGGGGGACGTCACTCGTCAGTGCTGCGCAGGGGGACGTCACTCGTCAGTGCTGCACAGGGGGACGTCACTCGTCAGTGCTGCGCATGGGGACGTCACTCATCAGACCCGCCAAGATGCACAGCCTGCACCTGAGTCTGCCGGAGCTGGACTGAGGCCAAGTGTCAATGAAAAAGCACGGCTGGAAGGAAGTGACATAGTGTGAGATCAAGGGGGAGAATGAAGTGGTACAGGGGGAGACCATGGGGGAGAATGAAGTGGTACAGGGGGAGACCATGGGGGAGAATGAAGTGGTACGGGGGGAGACCATGGGGGAGAATGAAGTGGTACAGGGGGAGACCATGGGGGAGAATGAAGTGGTACAGGGGGAGACCAAGGGGGAGAATGAAGTGGTACAGGGGGAGACCATGGGGGAGAATGAAGTGGTACAGGGGGAGACCATGGGGGAGAATGAAGTGGTACAGGGGGAGACCATGGGGGAGAATGAAGTGGTACAGGGGGAGACCATGGGGGAGAATGAAGTGGTACGGGGGGAGACCATGGGGGAAAATGAAGTGGTACAGGGGGAGACCATGGGGGAGAATGACATGACAAGGGGTGATCAAGGGGGTAATGAAATGGCACATGGGGTGATGAAGTAGTGCAGGGGGGGATAAAGGGGGTGATGAAATGGCACAGGGGGCTAGCTGTGACATTTATAATGCTGATACTGGTATCATGTTGTTCGTCGTAGGATGTGCAACACAATATGTGCAATTGGCGGTATGGTGAGAAGTCTGTCACCAAACTACGCACGTCTAAATTGGGTGTCAGCAAAATGTAGAGTTTGGAAAGTTCTGCCATAGGGACTCCATGTAGGCTCCTTGTAGAGACTAATCAGGATATATTGGTACGTGATGTGGCAAAAGAGGATTTTAGATGGGTTTCACCACTGAAGAAACAAGTTGTCAATTAATCATCTCTTAGCCCGAGTTCACACCTGTGTAAGAGCTCCATTTAGGTCCCATTGACTTTGAATGGGGTCCGTCAGGTTTTCGTCTGGGGTCCATTGTTTCACAGGAGTTGAGCGGAGAAAAAATAGGACATGTTGTTTTTTTTCTTCTGTATTTTGACTGGATTTGGTTGGCAGAGCGCCTCAGAATGGTGCTCAATGCTAAACCTACCCTTATCGGTGTAAATCTTATCGGTAAATACCCTCGTTAATGTTACTGATTAGGACTTAATGTGCTATTGTTTCTATTGCACCAACATATTCAGTCGGAAATGCACAACCCTTGCAATTGTTTTTCCCTAACCACAGTAAACTAACCACAGTACAGGCAAATACATGTGCGGGGGCTTTTCACAGGTGACAGCTGTTTCACACGCTCTAGGAAAGAAGAACCATGGGAATGTGCAAAATGGCCGTCTCCTGTAAATCTAACCGGGCTCCGTATGTCCTTGTCCTGTGCCCGACATGACTGAAATAAAGCTGAGGTTTTTTCCAAAGGGTTTGCGCCAATTTTCTTTAAATTGTATGAATGTTGTTACGCCGAGCGCTCCGGGTCCCCGCTCCTCCCCGGAGCGCTCGCAACATCCTCGCTACTGCAGCGCCCCGGTCAGATCTACTGACCGGATGCGCTGCAATACCGACCCCAGCCGGGATGCGATTCGCGATGCGGGTGGCGCCCGCTCGCGATGCGCACCCCGGCTCCCGTACCTGACTCGCTCTCCGTCGGTCCTGTCCCGGCGCGCGCGGCCCCGCTCCCTAGGGCGCGCGCGCGCCGGGTCTCTGCGATTTAAAGGGCCACTGCGCCACTGATTGGCGCAGTTGGTCTAATTAGTGTGTTCACCTGTGCACTCCCTATGTATACCTCATTTCCCCTGCACTCCCTCGCCGGATCTTGTTGCCATTGTGCCAGTGAAAGCGTTTCCTTGTGTGTTCCTAGCCTGTGTTACAGACCTCCTGCCGTTGCCCCTGACTACGATCCTTGCTGCCTGCCCCGACCTTCTGCTACGTCCGACCTTGCTCTTGTCTACTCCCTTGTACCGCGCCTATCTTCAGCAGTCAGAGAGGTTGAGCCGTTGCTAGTCGATACGACCTGGTTACTACCGCCGCTGCAAGACCATCCCGCTTTGCGGCGGGCTCTGGTGAATACCAGTAGTATCTTAGAACCGGTCCACTAGCACGGTCCACGCCAATCCCTCTCTGGCACAGAGGATCCACCTCCTGCCAGCCGAATCGTGACAGTAGATCCGGCCATGGATCCCGCTGAAGTTCCACTGCCAGTTGTCGCCGACCTCACCACGGTGGTCGCCCAGCAGTCGCAACAGATAGCGCAACAAGGCCACCAGCTGTCTCAACTGACCGTGATGCTACAGCAGCTACTACCACAGCTTCAGCAATCATCTCCTCTGCCAGCTCCTGCACCTCCTCCGCAGCGAGTGGCCGCTTCCGGCCTACGACTATCCTTGCCGGATAAATTTGATGGGGACTCTAAGTTTTGCCGTGGCTTTCTTTTGCAATGTTCCCTGCACTTGGAGATGATGTCGGACCAGTTTCCTACTGAAAGGTCTAAGGTGGCTTTCGTAGTCAGCCTTCTGTCTGGGAAAGCTCTGTCATGGGCCACACCGCTCTGGGACCGCAATGACCCCGTCACTGCCTCTGTACACTCCTTCTTCTCGGAAATTCGAAGTGTCTTTGAGGAACCTGCCCGAGCCTCTTCTGCTGAGACTGCCCTGCTGAACCTGGTCCAGGGTAATTCTTCCGTTGGCGAGTACGCCATCCAATTCCGTACTCTTGCTTCCGAATTATCCTGGAATAATGAGGCCCTCTGCGCGACCTTTAAAAAAGGCCTATCCAGCAACATTAAAGATGTTCTGGCCGCACGAGAAATTCCTGCTAATCTACATGAACTCATTCATCTTGCCACTCGCATTGACATGCGTTTTTCCGAAAGGCGTCAGGAGCTCCGCCAGGATATGGACTTTGTTCGCACGAGGCGTTTTTTCTCCCCGGCTCCTCTCTCCTCTGGTCCTCTGCAATCCGTTCCTGTGCCTCCCGCCGTGGAGGCTATGCAAGTTGACCGGTCTCGCTTGACACCTCAAGAGAGGACACGACGCCGCATGGAGAATCTTTGCCTGTACTGTGCCGGTACCGAACACTTCCTGAAGGATTGTCCTATCCGTCCTCCCCGCCTGGAAAGACGTACGCTGACTCCGCACAAAGGTGAGACAGTTCTTGATGTCAACTCTGCTTCTCCACGCCTTACTGTGCCTGTGCGGATATCTGCCTCTACCTTCTCCTTCTCTACTATGGCCTTCTTGGATTCCGGATCTGCAGGAAATTTTATTTTGGCCTCTCTCATCAACAGGTTCAACATCCCGGTGACCAGTCTCGCCAGACCCCTCTACATCAATTGTGTTAACAATGAAAGATTGGACTGTACCGTGCGTTACCGCACGGAGCCCCTCCTAATGTGCATCGGACCTCATCACGAAAAAATTGAGTTTTTGGTCCTCTCCAATTGCACTTCCGAAATTCTCCTTGGACTACCGTGGCTTCAACGCCATTCCCCAACCCTTGATTGGTCCACAGGAGAGATCAAGAGCTGGGGTACTTCTTGTTTCAAGGACTGTCTTAAACCGGTTCCCAGTACTCCCTGCCGTGACCCTGTGGGTTCCCCTGTAACCGGTCTCCCTAAGGCTTATATGGACTATGCTGACGTATTTTGCAAAAAACAAGCTGAGACTTTATCTCCTATCGTGGCTTTAACCAAGAAGAATGCCAATCCTAAGTCCTGGTCTCCCCAAGCGGAAGACGCATTTAAACGGCTCAAGTCTGCCTTTTCTTCTGCTCCTGTGCTCTCCAGACCTGACCCATCTAAACCCTTCCTATTGGAGGTTGATGCCTCCTCAGTGGGAGCTGGAGCGGTCCTTCTACAAAAAAATTCTTCCGGGCATGCTGTTACTTGTGGTTTTTTTTCTAGGACCTTCTCTCCGGCGGAGAGGAACTACTCCATCGGGGATCGAGAACTACTGGCCATTAAATTGGCACTTGAGGAATGGAGGCATCTGCTGGAGGGATCAAAATTTCCAGTTATCATTTACACCGATCACAAGAATCTCTCCTATCTCCAGTCTGCCCAACGGCTGAATCCTCGCCAGGCCAGGTGGTCGTTGTTCTTTGCCCGTTTTAACTTTGAAATTCATTTTCGCCCTGCCGACAAGAACATTAGGGCCGATGCTCTCTCTCGTTCCTCGGATGCCTCGGAAGTAGAGGTCTCTCCGCAACACATCATTCCTCCTGACTGTCTGATCTCCACTTCTCCAGTCTCCATCAGGCAAACTCCTCCAGGGAAGACCTTCGTTTCTCCACGCCAACGTCTCGGGATTCTCAAATGGGGTCACTCCTCCCACCTCGCAGGCCATGCGGGCATCAAAAAGTGGTTGCAACTCATCTCTCGTTTCTATTGGTGGCCGACTCTGGAGACGGATGTTGTTGATTTTGTGCGGGCCTGTACTGTCTGTGCCCGGGATAAGACTCCTCGCCAGAAGCCTGCTGGTCTCCTTCATCCTCTGCCTGTCCCCGAACAGCCTTGGTCTCTGATTGGTATGGACTTTATTACAGACTTACCCCCATCCCGTGGCAACACTGTTGTTTGGGTGGTCGTTGATCGATTTTCCAAGATGGCACATTTTATTCCTCTTCCTGGTCTTCCTTCAGCGCCTCAGTTGGCAAAACAATTTTTTGTACACATTTTTCGTCTTCACGGTTTGCCCACGCAGATCGTCTCGGATAGAGGCGTCCAATTCGTGTCAAAATTCTGGAGGGCTCTCTGTAAACAACTCAAGATTAAATTAAACTTCTCTTCTGCATATCATCCTCAATCCAATGGGCAAGTAGAAAGAATTAACCAGGTCCTGGGTGACTATTTACGGCATTTTGTTTCCTCCCGCCAGGATGACTGGGCAGATCTTCTACCATGGGCCGAATTCTCGTACAACTTCAGAGTCTCTGAATCTTCTGCTAAATCCCCATTTTTCGTGGTGTACGGCCGTCACCCTCTTCCCCCCTCCCTACTCCCTTGCCCTCTGGTTTGCCCGCTGTGGATGAAGTGACTCGTGATCTTTCCACCATATGGAAAGAGACCCAAAATTCTCTTTTACAGGCTTCATCTCGCATGAAAAAGTTTGCCGATAAGAAAAGAAGAGCTTCCCCCATTTTTGCTCCCGGAGACAAGGTATGGCTCTCCGCTAAATATGTCCGCTTCCGTGTCCCCAGTTACAAACTGGGACCACGCTATCTTGGTCCTTTCAAAATCTTGTGCCAAATTAATCCTGTCTCTTACAAACTTCTTCTTCCTCCTTCTCTGCGTATTCCCAATGCCTTTCATGTCTCTCTCCTTAAACCACTCATCATCAACCGTTTCTCTCCCAAACTTGTTTCTCCCACTCCTGTTTCTGGTTCTTCTGACATCTTCTCCGTGAAGGAGATACTGGCCTCCAAGACGGTCAGAGGGAAAAAAATTTTTTGGGTTGATTGGGAGGGCTGTGGTCCTGAAGAGAGATCCTGGGAACCTGAGGACAACATCCTAGACAAAAGTCTGGTCCTCAGGTTCTCAGGCTCCAAGAAGAGGGGGAGACCCAAGGGGGGGGGGGTACTGTTACGCCGAGCGCTCCGGGTCCCCGCTCCTCCCCGGAGCGCTCGCAACATCCTCGCTACTGCAGCGCCCCGGTCAGATCTACTGACCGGGTGCGCTGCGATACCGCCCCCAGCCGGGATGCGATTCGTGATGCGGGTGGCGCCCGCTCGTGATGCGCACCCCGGCTCCCGTACCTGACTCGCTCTCCGTCGGACCTGTCCCTGCGCGCGCGGCCCCGCTCCCTAGGGCGCGCGCGCGCCGGGTCTCTGCGATTTAAAGGGCCACTGCGCCACTGATTGGCGCAGTTGGTCTAATTAGTGTGTTCACCTGTGCACTCCCTATTTATACCTCACTTCCCCTGCACTCCCTCGCCGGATCTTGTTGCCATTGTGCCAGTGAAAGCGTTTCCTTGTGTGTTCCTAGCCTGTGTTCCAGACCTCCTGCCGTTGCCCCTGACTACGATCCTTGCTGCCTGCCCCGACCTTCTGCTACGTCCGACCTTGCTCTTGTCTACTCCCTTGTACCGCGCCTATCTTCAGCAGTCAGAGAGGTTGAGCCGTTGCTAGTGGATACGACCTGGTTACTACCGCCGCTGCAAGACCATCCCGCTTTGCGGCGGGCTCTGGTGAATACCAGTAGTAATTTAGAACCGGTCCACTAGCACGGTCCACGCCAATCCCTCTCTGGCACAGAGGATCCACCTCCTGCCAGCCGAATCGTGACAAATGTTTTAAAGTGGAGCTCCGCAGATGACAAGGGAATTGCCGTAGTCTTGTCCATCTTGGTTCAGTTGAGATATTTGGAAGCGGTAAAAAAATACAAAAGACTGTAATGATTTACTAACATTTACCTTTTGTGTCTAGACCCTCTGTGCCAGTTGCAAGTTAATGCGTTTCATGCTAGACATATTTATTACTGATTGGTGGGGGTCCAACCACTGGAACCCCTCCGACAGTGAATTGAGCACATGTCCTGCTGTCTCTCTTTACCTTTAAAGGGGTTATTCAGCAATCAAAAACAACCTGTGTATGTTGCAAAAAGTATAATAAAGCAACATATTAAATAATGTAATTAGACATAGTGCACAGACCTCTCTATTATCAGCTGAGCTGTCTTGCTTGTGGCTGTGACGTCCCATCACACTTTATGACCGTTGATGTGTAAAGGGAGAGTTTGTATCACTGCCATTAGATTTTAAGGCAGCAGGAATCTTTCTTAAATAAGACAGCAGTGAGCTTGTTCTGAAGGAAATTGCCTCAATATCTAATGAGCAGTAATATGAGCTCAGCTCTTCACATCACTGGTCTTGTCCTGAGCAGAATATAGAAACAGGCTTCACAGAACCAGACGGCAGGATAATTCCAGCGCTGACTGAACCACAGGACACAACCAGGACGGTGAATGGAGGATTTATTACACAGAATGCAACACGTTTCGCTGCGCATGCTTGAGCAGACATGGAGGGAGAAGGAAGAGGAGCTCTGCTTTCAGAGAGTGTGACAGGATGTCGCAGCTACAAGCGGGACAGCTCAGCTGATATAGAGAGATCTGTGCGCTATGGCTAATAAAATATTAGTAAGTTGCTTTATTATACTTTTTGACACCATACACAGATTGTTAGTTTTGCTGGACCACGATGATGTCTTATGCTCATATGACGTTACCGTTAACATTTTTAACCCCTTAATGACCATGGACGTGTATACTCGTCCATGTGCCGTTAACGGGGTATGGCGCGGGCTCCAGGCTGGCCCCCAGCTGATTCCTGTAGCTGGGGGCTGCCATTAATAGCAGACATGCGGCAATCGCCGCAGCCGGCTATTAACCCTTTAGATTGCCACTGTAAAAAGCTAACAGCGGCGTCTAAAGGTGCCTGTATCCCATCCCTGGTGGTTCAGTGGGGGGATCCACTGCTGAGGTAGCTGGAGGGCTTACCTCTCCTTCCATGTGGGCTCCTCTGCTGAGAATGATGAAGCCTGGCAGGACCAGGCTTTATCAATCGAACGCAGAGTGCACAGATCAATATGGTCCTATGAAACCACATTGATCTGTATGAGGAATCAAATGATTCCTCCTAAAAGTCCCCTAAGGGGACTAAAAGTGTACAAAAAAAAAGTACACACACATTAATCCCTTCCTTATTAAAAGTTCCGTATTTTTCGCCGTATAAGATGCACTTTTTCTTCCCTGGGGAAAGTTGGTGCGTCTTATAAGGCGAATACACACCTATCGCGGCGGTTCCTGCGGCCATCAATGGCCGGGACCCGCGGCTAATACAGGACATCACCGATCGCGGTGATGCCCTGTATTAACCCTTCAGACGCGGCGATCAAAGCTGACCGCCGAGTCTGAATCGAAAATAACACCAACCCGGCTGTTCAGTTGGGCTGTTCGGGACCGCCGCGGTGAAATCGCAATGTCCCGAACAGCTTACAGGACACCGGGAGGGACCTTACCTGCCTCCGCGGTGTCTGCTCCGTGCCGGGATCCCCTGCATGGCCGGCGCACTCCTTCATCGTCATCACATCGTCGCGCACGCCGTCCCGTCATCCAATAGAAGCGGCGTGCGTAGCAACGTCATGGCGGCGACGGAGAGCGAGGATAACGGGCGGCGGAGGCGTTCCGGAGCGACGGGGACACCTCGGGGACGCGGCGACAGCGATGGAGGGCGACATCCAGGGCAGCGGTGACGAGCGGTGAAGGGTCCGGAGTGGCGGGGACACGTGAATATTACCTCCTATACCAGTGATCTTCAACCTGCGGACCTCCAGATGTTGCAAAACTACAACTCCCTGCATGCCCGGACAGCTAACGGCTGTCCGGGCATGCTGGGAGTTGTAGTTTTGCAACATCTGGAGGTCCGCAGGTTGAAGATCACTGTCCTATACTTTACATTGTATTTGGTTCAGAATCTTTATTTTCTAGATTTTTATCCTATAAAATGAGATGCGTCTTATATGCCGGAGCGTCTTATATGACGAAAAATACGGTAAATCACCCCCCTTTTCCCAAATTCCATATAAAAAATATATAAAGATAATAAAAATAAACACTTCAGATCATATGGCGCAATACCCGAAAAAATCGAAAAGTAATAGGGGTCAGAAGAGAACAATTTTAAACGCATACATTTTCCTGCATGTAGTTATGATTTTTTCCAGAAGTCCGACAAAATCACCTATATAAGTAGGGGATCATTATAACCGTATGGACCTACAGAATAAAGAGAAGGTGTCATTTATACCAGAAAAATGGACTGCGTAGAAACGGAAGCCCCCAAAATTTACAAAATAGCGTTTTTTCTTCAATTTTGTCGTACAATGATTTTTTTCTTCCCGTTTCACCGTAGATTTTTGAGTAAAATGACTGACGTCATTACAAAGTAGAATTGGTGACGCAGAAAAAAAAAATAAGCCCTCATATGGTTTTTTAGGTGCAAAATTGAAAGGGTTATGATTTTTAAAAGGTAAGGAGGAAAAAACGAAAGTGCAAAAACTAAAAACGCTTGGTCCTTAAGGGGTAAGGAAAAAGATGTGTTCACACATTGTGGGTTTATAAAGTTTTCATTGCTTTTTTTTTTTTTTTCTTTAAATCACGGCAAAAATGGTGCACTATTATGCCACAAATATGCAAATCATGGTTAAAACTATTAAAGGGGTACTCCGGTGGAAAACTTTTTTTTTTTTATCAACTGGTGCCAGAAAGTTAAACAGATTTGTAAATGACTTTTATTAAAAATCTTAATCCTTCCAGCACTTATTAGCTGCTGAATACTACATGGGAAATGGTTTTCTTTTTGGAACACTGCTTTCTGCTGACATCATGACCACAGTGCTCTCTGCTGACATCTCTGTCCATTTTAGGAACTGTCCAGAGCAGCATATGTTTGCTATGGGGATTTTCTCCTACTCTGGACAGTTCTTAAAATGGACAGAGATGTCAGCAGAGAGCACTGTGCTCGTGATGTCAGCAGAGAGCTCTGTGTTCCAAAAAGAAAACCATTTCCTCTGTAGTATTCAGCAGCTAATAAGTACTGGAAGGATGAAGATTTTTTAATCAATGTAATTTACAAATCTGTTAACTTTCTGGCACCTGTTAATTAAAAAATATTAAAAAAAATTCCACCAGAGTACCCCTTTAATTAAATAGCACCTTTTTTCAGCAATTTCAGAAAGGTAACATCCGCCCCATTGTTTTTGTGATTTAGTGAAATGATATTCACTCTCGCTGGTCCTTGTCCCATATATAAAGGTCACACATGCGTACACAAGGCTTGGCTTTATAGGGAGCTGACTGACCTCTCTGAATCACATGTCTTATTCCAATTTATTTAGTAACAATTAATAACTATATGATGGAGGGATGAGACAATTGTATAGTTGATTTTTCTATTGAGTTTATCTTCATATGTCGCTATCCATAGCACAGTGTAGAAAATAGCAGGAGGAGAGAGGGTTAAAGGGATTGTCAGATACAGAGGCGTCCATTCATACAGCCATATCTCACACCTTTCCATGTGCAGAAAATCCTACACGGTTATAAATGACGGCTTTGTCATGGAGGGAAATCCTATAATCCGGAGCATTTCAGCAACAGTCATTCATACGATTACCAGTGACCCCCTATAATAAAACAGGCATGCTTTAAACAGAGGGATTTTAGTCGCCTTAATGGAGCACTTACTTGGTCATTACCATACGGCTTACAAGCCTCACGGTGTCTCCATGTGATGGATCGCAACGTTCTGCTCCATTATTTCATCCGAAGCCAAAGGAAAGCCCATTGTGTGTGAAATTCAATTTCTCGCCCAAGAAGGACACAATAGAAGAATTTGTAGGAACAGACACATTGACAGACGGGTAACGTTCCTATTATACTTCTATACAATTGATGCTTATAACCGGAGTGTGGTTTTCTAATTTAAAGGGGTACTCCGGAATAAACAAAAAACTTCCAAATTAACTGCTGCAAGAAAGTTATACAGATTTTTAAAATAAATTTAAATAAAATCTTCATCCTTCCGGTACTTATCAGCTGTTGTATGTTCCAGAAGAAGTTCTGTAATTCTTTCCAGTCTGACCACAGTGCTCTCTGCTGACGCTCTTTTTATTATAAATATATAAAAACTTAAGAAAACAGAAAAACAGGCTTAACTAGCATTAACAAAACACAACACAACAAAACCTGCCTAACTGGCCAGCCCAACTTAACTAAACTAACTAAACACATAACATTATACCTACATATAAATTATCAAAAATACTATCACACACACATACCCACACATTCTTTACATAAATATAAAAATAGCTTTACTTAGCTTTAACTAAAAACAACCAGACTTGGTAAAACTCTACCACACATTACATTCACAACTAACCCACCCCAAAACCCCCACCACCACCACCCCCCCCCTTTTTTTTTTTTATATATATGTTTTTTAATATTTTTTTTTTTTTACTAAAATTAAATTTTTCCCTCACATATATACACATATATACACATATACACATATATATATATATATATATATATATATATACATATACATACATACATAAACATACATATACACACCCTTTTTTTTAATCTACACTACCATAATACAACCAATATTAAATTAAAGTAATATAAAAATGCTAACTAAATCTGATCCGACTGCCTATCCCCATCCCCTCAAATAAGATAACCAATCCATACTATATAATAATATATACAATACGAATATAAAAACACAAATACATAACCTAAATGCAAATACATACATAAACTATATACACCAACAAACCAAAATATACACCTACAAAACACATGACATCCTACACTAGACTAACCCATTACCCACGCAACCACCCACATTGACATGGGTCAGAGTCCATAGTCCATGGATATCGAGTCCAGTCCACAACTGACCCATGCCAGCCCCTCCAAACATCCACCAACCCACCAATTCCCCCACCCAACCTAATCTATAACCAAAACCAACTATACAAATACAACTTCATAACATAACATATACAAAACAATACAACCCACCTTAGGCCCAAGTTCGGTCGCCTGTAAGCCCTTTACGCAATCCATATTCTGAAAACAAAACAAAAAGACTAGGGTGTACATGCATAGCCCACCACCAGGAAGAAGGATGGCAATCCTGATGTTACTTTATAAACTCTCTCCACTAACTTTTCCCTACGACTCACCCTACTGTTATCCCTTCAACAAACTGACCCTGCACTCACCCTCTCTCTGTCCCTACATTGCTATCCCTAACCAGAAAAAGGGGTACTCTACCCAAGAGGTCTAGTACCTAGGGCACATCAAATGAAAAACCTCTCCACAGGAGAGAAGCCCTGCTGGTACCAAGACTGCCATACTCCAAAGACTTGATCTTCCCGAGGTCACCGGTGATGTTCCTACAGACCTCCACCTCGGAGAGGACTTTCCGCTGTGTAGATACTAGACACCGTGCGTTCCACGTGTAGTACCTAACTACTAAGCTGACTACAAATAAAGTGCCCCGGTCTCGGCCACCCAGGTTCCTGAATGCCCCATAAGCCCACTCCGGATAGGCAAGTTGACTCCAGCCAATGGAAGCACCCACCCGGTTGTAGACCCCTATATTAAAGGGACAATGAAGCAGGAAGTGGTCCATGCTTTCCAGCATGTCCTCGCACTCTTCTCTGGGACATACCCGGTCATCAGAGCTCCTACACTTCAAATTGTCCCTCACATATAGCTTCCCCTGAAAGCAGCGCCAGGCCAAGTCCCAAAACTTCTGGGGGATCCTTTTCATGTTTAAAAGGTACAACCCCACCCTCAGATCCCGACCTGGGCAGTCCCTGAGCGCCAGAGGCTTCTGGAAGTGGGTCAACAGAACCCGTTTGTCAAGGAACTGCCTTGACTGGGTCCTGATCTCCCACACTTCCAGACCACACCAACGTATCGCCTTCAGAGTTGGGGTAGCATAAGCCGGAAGATATCCGTGTGGCGTACGGAGGTCCTTCACTTGCCCTCCTGTCTCCCATTCCTGGAAGAAAGGCCGAAACCATTCCCTGCAGGAGATTACCCACGGAGGAGCCCTCTCTGACCAGAGGTTTGAGATGTTAGCTTTCAAGAAGGTGTTTGTTAAGAACACCACAGGATTTACCATAGATAAACCCCCTAGTCTCCTCGTGCGGTACGTAACCTCCCTCTTGACTAGGTTCATCCTGTTCCCCCATAACAGTTGGAAAAACAGGCTGTAGATCCTAGTGTAGTAAGCCTCTGGCAAGATACATACGCTGCCCAGATAGATAAACAAGGGGAGCAGGTACGATTTGATCAGGTGTACCCTTTCCCTGAGGGTCATAGACCAACCCTTCCATTGGTCCACCTTCTGAGCGGCATCCTGGAGCTTACCATCCCAGTTTTTGGTGGGATAATCATCCTGGCCGAAAGTGATGCCCAAAACTTTTGCTGACTCTTGGGGCCCTGGAAGGGTGTCCGGGAGATCAAACGTGGGATCTCCCCCTCCCAGCCAGAGACTCTCACACTTATCCCGGTTGATCTTAGACCCGGATGCCTCAGAGTAGCGGTCCACTTCCGACATCACCACATCGACCTCCTCTCTCTCGGACACGAAAATGGTGACATCATCAGCGTATGCCACCACTCTCTGGGCGACATCCAGCTCCGCCAGACTCATCCCGACTCCCGCCAACGGCCCACAATCTACCCTCCGGACGAAGGGATCGATCGCAAACACGTATAAAAGCGGGCTCAAAGGACAACCCTGACGGACTCCGGACCCCACCTCAAAAGAGCGGCCAGACCAACCGTTCACAAGCGGGAAACTCTCTGCCCCTGCATACAAGATCTTAAGCCACTTAACAAAAGTACTTGGTAAGCCATATCTCAGTAGGACGGACCAGAGGTAGTCATGGTTCACCCGATCAAATGCTTTGGCCTGATCCAAGGACAGCATGTACCCCTTCCAGAGACCCGCACTACTCCGCTCCACTGCCTCCCTGACACTGAGGACAGCACTTAAGGTGCCTCGGCCTGGAACAGAGCAGTGCTGGGCCCCCGAAAGGAGCCGGGGTGCAAACTTCACCAGCCGATTAAACAGTATCTTGGCCAGAAGCTTCCTGTCCGTATTGAGAAGAGCTATGGGCCTCCAATTCTCAATCCGGCTAGGATCTTTACCCTTTGACAGGAGAATCAGGGCGGACCTCCTCATTGACTTCGGCAGAGTGCCCGAGGAGAGACACTCATTGAATACCTCAGTCAAGAGGGGAGCTAAAGACTCCTTAAAGGTCCTGTACCACTCGGATGTTAAGCCATCCGGACCTGGCGACTTCTTAGGGGCGAGCCCCTCGATCGCCAGTCTCACTTCCTCTTCCCTGATTTCTTCTGCCAAAACATCAAGAGAGGGGTCTACCCCTGGCTCAGGAAAGGTTTCAGCCAGGAAAACCGACATCCTGTCTCGATCTAGATCCTTCCTTCCCAAGAGGTGCGAGTAGAAGGATCTGACGACCTCCAAGATCCCCGATCTGGACCGATTCAGAGATCCTGTACTATCGATCAGTCCTGAAATGACTTTACTACTCACTGACATCTTACAGTTTCTGTAAGGGTCGGGCGAGCGGTACTTCCCGAAATCCCTCTCAAAAACCAAAGATGCGTGCCTATCGTACTGACACCTCATCAGCAAGGATTTCACTCTGGAGATATCCTCTCGGCTACCTCCAGTCGAGACAAGAAGCTCGAGTTTCCTCCTCAGACCCTGATACAAGCGATACCTGTTTAGGGACCTGAGGCTCGAGAGCTGGCGGAAGAACCCCGCAACCCGCTTCTTGAATATCTCCCACCACTCCAGCTTATTACTACAAAGATCCAGTAAAGGTACCTGACTCTGAAGAAAATCCTCAAAGGACTGTTGTCACGATGCCGGCTGGCAGGAGGTGGATCCTCTGTGCCAGAGAGGGATTGGCGTGGACCGTGCTAGTGGATCGGTTCTAAGTCACTACTGGTATTCACCAGAGCCCGCCGCAAAGCGGGATGGTCTTGCTGCAGCGGTAGTGACCAGGTCGTATCCACTAGCAACGGCTCAACCTCTCTGACTGCTGAAGATAGGCGCGGTACAAGGGAGTAGACAGAAGCAAGGTCGGACGTAGCAGAAGGTCGGGGCAGGCAGCAAGGATCGTAGTCAGGGGCAACGGCAGGAGGTCTGGAACACCGGCTAAGAACACACAAGGGAACGCTTTCACTAGGCACAAGGGCAACAAGATCCGGCGAGGGAGTGCAGGGGAAGTGAGGTATATATATGGAGTGCACAGGTGAACACACTAATTAGAACCACTGCGCCAATCAGCGGCGCAGTGGCCCTTTAAATCGCAGAGACCCGGCGCGCGCGCGCCCTAGGGAGCGGGGCCGCGCGCGCCGGGACAGGACCGACGGAGAGCGAGTCAGGTACGGGAGTCGGGGTGCGCATCGCGAGCGGGCGCCACCCGCATCGCGAATCGCATCCCGGCTGGAGGCGGTATCGCAGCGCACCCGGTCAGTGGATCTGACCGGGGTGCTGCAGTAACGAGAGTGTAGCGAGCGCTCCGGGGAGGAGCGGGGACCCGGAGCGCTCGGCGTAACAGTACCCCCCCTTGGGTCTCCCCCTCTTCTTTGAGCCTGAGAACCTGAGGACCAGACTTTTATCCAGGATATTGTCCTCAGGTTCCCAGGATCTCTCTTCAGGACCACAGCCCTCCCAGTCAACCAAAAAAAAGGTTTTCCCTCTGACCTTTTTGGAGGCCAGTATCTCCTTCACAGGAAAGACGTCCGAAGAACCGGAGACAGGAGTGGGAGAAATAAGTTTAGGAGAGAAACGGTTGAGGATGAGTGGTTTAAGAAGAGAGACATGAAAGGCATTAGGAATACGAAGAGAAGGAGGAAGAAGAAGTTTGTAAGAGACAGGATTAATCTGGCACAAAACTTTGAAAGGACCAAGATAGCGTGGTCCCAATTTGTAGCTGGGAACACGGAAGCGGACATATTTAGCGGAGAGCCATACCTTGTCTCCGGGAGCAAAAATGGGGGGAGCTCTTCTTTTCTTATCAGCAAACTTCTTCATGCGTGATGAAGCCTGTAAGAGAGAATTTTGGGTCTCTTTCCATATGGTGGAAAGATCACGAGTTATTTCATCCACAGCGGGCAAACCAGAGGGCAAGGGAGTAGGGAGGGGGGGAAGAGGGTGACGGCCGTACACCACGAAAAATGGGGATTTGGAAGAAGATTCAGAGACTCTGAAGTTATACGAGAATTCGGCCCATGGTAGAAGATCTGCCCAGTCATCCTGGCGGGAGGAAACAAAATGCCGTAAATAATCACCCAGGACCTGGTTAATTCTTTCTACTTGCCCATTGGATTGAGGATGATAAGCAGAAGAAAAATTTAATTTAATCTTGAGTTGTTTACAGAGAGCCCTCCAGAATTTTGACACGAATTGGACGCCTCTATCCGAGACGATCTGCGTGGGCAACCCATGAAGACGAAAAATGTGTACAAAAAATTGTTTTGCCAACTTAGGCGCAGAAGGAAGACCAGGAAGAGGAATAAAATGTGCCATCTTGGAAAATCGATCAACGACCACCCAAACAACAGTGTTGCCACGGGATGGGGGTAAGTCAGTAATAAAGTCCATACCAATCAGAGACCAAGGCTGTTCGGGGACAGGCAGAGGGTGAAGGAGACCAGCAGGCTTCTGGCGAGGAGTCTTGTCCCGGGCACAGACAGTGCAGGCCCGCACAAAATCAACAACATCCGTCTCCAGAGTCGGCCACCAATAGAAACGAGAGATGAGTTGCACGGATTTCTTGATGCCCGCATGGCCTGCGAGATGGGAGGAGTGACCCCATTTGAGGATTCCGAGGCGTTGGCGTGGAGGGACGAAGGTCTTCCCTGGAGGAGTTTGCCTGATGGAGGCTGGAGAAGTGGAGATCAGGCAGTCAGGAGGAATGATGTGTTGCGGAGAGAGCTCTACTTCCGAGGCATCCGAGGAACGAGAGAGAGCATCGGCCCTGATGTTCTTATCGGCAGGGCGAAAGTGAATTTCAAAATTAAACCGGGCAAAGAACAGAGACCACCTGGCCTGGCGAGGATTCAGCCGTTGGGCAGACTGGAGATAGGAGAGATTCTTGTGATCGGTGTAAATAATAACTGGAAATTTAGATCCCTCCAGCAGATGCCTCCATTCCTCAAGTGCTAATTTAATGGCCAGTAGCTCTCGATCCCCGATGGAGTAGTTCCTCTCCGCCGGAGAGAAGGTCCTAGAAAAAAACCCACAGGTAACAGCATGCCCGGAAGAATTTTTTTGTAGAAGAACCGCTCCAGCTCCTACTGAGGAGGCATCAACCTCCAATAGGAAGGGTTTAGATGGGTCAGGTCTGGAGAGCACGGGAGCAGAAGAAAAGGCCGACTTGAGCCGTTTAAAGGCGTCTTCCGCTTGAGGAGGCCAGGACTTAGGATTGGCATTCTTTTTGGTTAAAGCCACGATAGGAGCCACAATGGTGGAAAAATGTGGAATAAATTGTCTGTAATAATTGGCGAACCCCAAGAAACGTTGGATAGCACGGAGTCCGGAGGGGCGTGGCCAATCTAAGACGGCAGAGAGTTTGTCTGGATCCATTTGTAGTCCCTGGCCAGAGACCAAGTATCCTAGGAAAGGAAGAGATTGACATTCAAACAGACATTTCTCCATTTTGGCATAAAGTTGATTGTCACGAAGTCTCTGAAGAACCATGCGGACATGCTGGCGGTGTTCTTCTAGGTTGGCAGAAAAAATCAGAATATCGTCCAGATACACAACAACACAGGAATATAAGAGATCACGAAAAATTTCATTAACAAAGTCTTGGAAGACGGCAGGGGCGTTGCACAGGCCAAAGGGCATGACCAGATACTCAAAGTGTCCATCTCTAGTGTTAAATGCCGTTTTCCATTCATCCCCCTCCCTGATGCGGATGAGATTATAAGCACCTCTTAAGTCCAGTTTGGTAAAGATGTGGGCACCTTGGAGGCGATCAAAGAGTTCTGAGATAAGAGGTAGAGGGTAGCGGTTCTTTACCGTGATTTTATTAAGACCGCGGTAGTCAATGCAAGGACGTAGGGAGCCATCTTTTTTGGACACAAAGAAAAATCCAGCTCCGGCAGGAGAGGAGGATTTGCGGATAAACCCCTTTTCTAAATTTTCCTGGATGTACTCAGACATAGCAAGAGTCTCTGGGGCGGACAGAGGATAAATTCTGCCCCGGGGTGGAGTAGTGCCCGGGAGGAGGTCAATAGGACAGTCATAAGGCCTGTGAGGGGGTAGAGTCTCAGCTTGTTTTTTGCAAAACACATCAGCAAAGTCCATATAGGCCTTAGGGAGGCCGGTTACAGGGGGAACCACAGGGTCACGGCAGGGAGTACTGGGAACCGGTTTAAGGCAGTCCTTGAAACAAGAGATACCCCAGCTCTTGATCTCCCCCGTGGACCAATCCAGGGTTGGGGAATGGCGTTGGAGCCACGGTAGTCCAAGGAGAATTTCGGAAGTGCAATTGGGGAGGACCAAGAACTCAATTTTTTCTTGATGAGGTCCGATGCACATTAGAAGGGGCTCCGTGCGGTAACGTATGGTGCAGTCCAATCTTTCATTATTAACACAATTGATGTAGAGGGGCCTGGCGAGACTGGTTACCAGGATGTTGAACCTGTTGATGAGAGAGGCCAAAATAAAGTTTCCTGCAGATCCGGAATCCAAGAAGGCCATAGTAGAGAAGGAGAAGGTAGATGCAGATATCCGCACAGGCACAGTAAGGCGTGGAGAAGCAGAGTAGACATCAAGAACTGTCTCACCTTTGTGCGGAGTCAGCGTGCGTCTTTCCAGGCGGGGAGGACGGATAGGACAATCCTTCAGGAAGTGTTCGGTACCGGCACAGTACAGGCAGAGATTCTCCATGCGGCGTCGTGTCCTCTCTTGAGGTGTCAGGCGAGACCGGTCAACTTGCATAGCCTCCACGGCGGGAGGCACAGGAACGGATTGCAGAGGACCAGAGGAGAGAGGAGCCGGGGAGAAAAAACGCCTCGTGCGAACAAAGTCCATATCCTGGCGGAGCTCCTGACGCCTTTCGGAAAAACGCATGTCAATGCGAGTGGCAAGATGAATGAGTTCATGTAGATTAGCAGGAATTTCTTGTGCGGCCAGAACATCTTTAATGTTGCTGGATAGGCCTTTTTTAAAGGTCGCGCAGAGGGCCTCATTATTCCAGGATAGTTCAGAAGCAAGAGTACGGAATTGTATGGCGTACTCGCCAACGGAAGAATTACCCTGGACCAGGTTCAGCAGGGCAGTCTCAGCAGAGGAGGCTCGGGCAGGTTCCTCAAAGACACTACGAATTTCCGAGAAGAAGGAGTGTACAGAGGCAGTGACGGGGTCATTGCGGTCCCAGAGCGGTGTGGCCCATGACAGAGCTTTTCCAGACAGAAGGCTGACTACAAAAGCCACCTTGGACCTTTCAGTAGGAAACTGGTCCGACATCATCTCCAAGTGCAGGGAACATTGTGAAAGAAAGCCACGGCAAAACTTAGAGTCCCCATCAAATTTGTCCAGCAAGGATAGTCGTAGGCCTGAAGCGGCCACTCGCTGCGGAGGAGGTGCAGGAGCTGGCGGAGGAGATGATTGCTGAAGCTGTGGTAGTAGCTGCTGTAGCATCACGGTCAGTTGAGACAGCTGGTGGCCTTGTTGCGCTATCTGTTGTGATTGCTGGGCGACCACCGTGGTGAGGTCAGCGACAACTGGCAGAGGTACTTCAGCGGGATCCATGGCCGGATCTACTGTCACGATGCCGGCTGGCAGGAGGTGGATCCTCTGTGCCAGAGAGGGATTGGCGTGGACCGTGCTAGTGGATCGGTTCTAAGTCACTACTGGTATTCACCAGAGCCCGCCGCAAAGCGAGATGGTCTTGCTGCGGCGGTAGGGACCAGGTCGTATCCACTAGCAACGGCTCAACCTCTCTGACTGCTGAAGATAGGCGCGGTACAAGGGAGTAGACAGAAGCAAGGTCGGACGTAGCAGAAGGTCGGGGCAGGCAGCAAGGATCGTAGTCAGGGGCAACGGCAGGAGGTCTGGAACACCGGCTAAGAACACACAAGAGAACGCTTTCACTAGGCACAAGGGCAACAAGATCCGGCGAGGGAGTGCAGGGGAAGTGAGGTATATATATGGAGTGCACAGGTGAACACACTAATTAGAACCACTGCGCCAATCAGCGGCGCAGTGGCCCTTTAAATCGCAGAGACCCGGCGTGCGCGCGCCCTAGGGAGCGGGGCCGCGCGCGCCGGGACAGGACCGACGGAGAGCGAGTCAGGTACGGGAGCCGGGGTGCGCATCGCGAGCGGGCGCCACCCGCATCACGAATCACATCCCGGCTGGAGGCGGTATCGCAGCGCACCCGGTCAGTGGATCTGACCGGGGTGCTGCAGTAACGAGAGTGTAGCAAGCGCTCCGGGGAGGAGCGGGGACCCGGAGCGCTCGGCGTAACAACTGTCTTACCTCCGCTTCCACCAGGAGGGACGAATTCAGCTTCCAATAACCTTTACCCATCCGGGGGGTCTCTGAAACATTCAGGGAAAACAAAATCATACAGTGATCGGAGAACTCCACCTCAACCACGGACACTGCGGAAGAGACGGCTTCCTCCTTTAACCCCTTAAGGACACATGACGTACTGGAACGTCATGTGTCCACTCCCGATCTATAACGCGGGGCCACGGCGTGGCCCCGCGTCATAGCGGTTCGGGCCCGGCCTCTAACAACGGCCGGGACCCGTGGCTAATAGCGCGCGGCATTGATCGCTGTGCCGCGCGCTATTAACCCTTTAGACGCGGCGTTCAAAGTTGAACGCCGCGTCTAAAGTGAAACCGAAAGCATGCCGGCTAGCTCAGTGGGCTGTTCGGGATAGCCGCGGTGAAATCGCGGCATCCCGAACAGCTGACAGGACAGCGGGAGGGCCCCTACCTGCCTCCTCGCTGTCCGATCGCCGAATGACTGCTCAGTGCCTGAGATCCAGGCATGAGCAGTCATGCGGCAGAATCATCGATCACTGGTTTCTTATGAGAAACCAGTGATCAATGTAAAAGATCAGTGTGTGCAGTGTTATAGGTCCCTATGGGACCTATAACACTGCAAAAAAAAAGTGCAAAAAAAAAGTGAATAAACATCATTTAACCCCTTCCCTATTAAAAGTTTGAATCACCCCCCTTTTCCCATAAAAGAAAAAACACAGTGTAAATAAAAATAAAAATAAACATAAATGGTATCGCCGCGTGCGGAAATGTCCGAATTATAAAAATATATCGTTAATTAAACCGCACGGTCAATGGCGTGCGCGCAAAAAAATTCCAAAGTCCAAAATAGTGCATTTTTGGTCACTTTTTATATCATGAAAAAATGAATAAAAAGCGATCAATAAGTCCTATCAATGCAAAAATGATACCGTTAAAAACTTCAGATCACGGCGCAAAAAATGAACCCTCATACCGCCCCATACACGGAAAAATAAAAAAGTTATAGGGGTCAGAAGATGACAATTTTAAACGTATAAATTTTTCTGCATGAAGTTATGATTTTTTCCAGAAGTGCGACAAATTCAAACCTGTATAAGTAGGGTATCATTTTAATCATATGGACCTACAGAATAAAGGTAAGGTGTCATTTTTACCAAAAAATTTACTACGTAGAAACGGAAGCCCCCAAAAGTTACAAAATGGCGTTTTTTTTTTCAATTTTGTCTCACAATGATTTTTTTTCCCGTTTCACCGTAGATTTTTGGGCACAATGACTGACGTCATTACAAAGTAGAATTGGTGGTGCAAAAAATAAGCCATCATATGGATTTGTAGGTGCAAAATTGAAAGAGTTATGATTTTTTAAAGGCAAGGAGCAAAAAACGAAAATGCAAAAACGGAAAAACCCCCGGTCCTTAAGGGGTTAAATAAAACCTATCTATTCTAGACCTGCGGCTACCTTGATGATAGGTGAAACCCGCGTGGCCCGAGGGGCTCCGGATGTGGGCGTCCTCTAGGCGAGCTTCTCTAGTTATGCTAATTAGTGCCACACTATCGCAAGTCAGTGGACCATTGGAGCCTCTCCTATCCTGGGACCTCGTGACATTATTGAAGTCCCCTCCAAAGATCACCTGCCGACTCGTAAAAAGAAAGGGCTTAATCCTCATAAAGAGATCTTTACGGCCCCGCTTAGTTTGCGGGGCGTAGATGTTAATGAGCCGGAGCTCTTGTCCCTTCATGAAGACATCAATGATCAGGCACCTCCCCATTTCTAGCTCAATAACCCGTCTGCATTCAACAGGAGCGGAAAAAAAGACCGCCACCCCACTATACGGCTCAGCCGCAAGAGACCAGTGGGAGGGACCGCGCCTCCACTCTCTTCTGGCTTTTACCAGAGAGGCTAGATCTGACAACCTGGTCTCTTGTAAAAAGAAAATGTCGGCTTCAACACGGCCGAGAAAATCAAAGGCTGCAAATCTAGCCGTATCCGACTTTATACTGGCACAGTTAATAGATGCCAGCGTCAGTGGGGTGAGTGCCGCCATCATGGGTGATTGAGTTAGATGGCCTCACCCCTTAAACCTTCTTCCTCTCCTTCCCTCCACCCCCATCGGAATCAGAGGAAGACCCTTTACTTCTTTTTAAACTCTGGGACATATCCATCCTAGGATCTTTACCTCCGGCACCTGGTGTTACCTCTCCCCCTGAGGAAACTACCCCAGAGGAAGGAGGCTCGGTACCTCCTGGAGGCCGCACTGCCTCCTGACCCTCGAGAAGAGGACGGGAGATGGTATCCCCGAGGGCCTCATATCGATTCGAAAGGACGATCAGAGGGTCAGAGACTGAGTTGTTCCTTCTATGGTCTGAGGCTACAATTGAAAAGGAGGACAGCGCCACCTTACTCTTACACTTCTTCCTCCTCTTCTTTTTCTGGCCACCATTTACTGTCTGCCCCTCCTCCTCCTCCTCATCCACAGTTTCGGATTCAGAGGTATGACTGGAGGAAGGAGCATCTTGACCTTCTTCCCTACGCAGTCTCCCTATCTCCTCGTCCAGTTTGGCCTCACCCAAAGCCTCAGAGTTATTCTGACCTCCTTCTGAGCCAGTGTCTGGAGTGGGACCCCGAGCTACCCCTGGCACCTGGGCATTCTCAAGGGCCCTCTCCAACCTGCGCTTCTCCTCTCGCCTCCGCATAGAGGGGGTCTTATGTTTTTCCTTCACTGGCTTTGGTGCCCCCTCTCCTCCACTGGTCCCCTCCCCCGCCGGGGCAACTGTTAGGCTTTCCCCAGACGGGGCGGTCACAGCATTAGAGAACGAGCGCGGACACCGGCTGAACGGGTGACCTAAGTCACCACACAAGTTACACCGAATCTGCCCACAGGTGGCCGCCAGGTGACCCACCCCACAGCAGAGGGCGCATATCTGCTGAGTGCAGTTGGCACTAAAGTGGTTTGGGTCGCCACACCTGTGACACAGCTTCGGCTGTCCCTGGTAGAAGATCTGAATCCTGTCGCGTCCCAGGAAGGCGGCCGAAGGAATGTGGGTGACCGTGTTCCCGGAACGCCTGAGACGGACGGAAAACGTCCAGGCCCCAGACCATATATTGTGCTCATCAAAGTTTTTCCGGGGGATGTCCGTCACCTCCCCGTACCTGCCCAGCCAGGTCATAATGTCATAACAAGAAAGTGACTCGTTACGGGTCAAAACGGTCACTTTCTTTATCATACTCTGGTGAGATACTGCTTTTACAGCGAAATCTCGCCATCCGGGCTCGTTTTTCACCAGCTCATAATTAGACCAGAAGAGATCTAGTCCCTCCGGCCTAACAAAGCTGACGTCAAACTCAGAGGAGCCGAAAGGGTGGATCAGGGCAAAGATGTCCCTAGCCCTGAAACCCATCTGGAAGAGAAACTCCACCACCTTGCCCCTTTGGGGGCACGCATCTTCGCCTTTCCAGACCAGACGGGCCCCATTCCTGCGACCTACCTCCTGCCCGGGTGTCTGGAGGGACCATACAGTCTCCCCATTTCTCTGTCGGAATGCTCCCAGACCATGTCTCTCCACCCAGAAAGATAGGTCCATCTCCTTTCTCTCTACCTGGAGCGTCCTTTCTCCTCTCTTTAGTGCCTCCAGGAGGCGCCGTTGCAACTGACCGTCACCAGATACAGGAGGTAAAGATCCCACTGAACCCCCGGCCGCCACGCTGGCATAACTCCTGGCGACCGAGGGGGCAGCCGGACCAGACCCTGTCCCTACGGCCCCACCTAAACCACCTGCACTGCCACAAACGTCACTATTATACACACCACTACTACTCCTCTCATTCACTCCACTATCACTCCTCCCATCTGCACCACTCCCACTCATTCCACTACCACCCCGCCCATTCACTCCACTTCCACTCCTCCCATCCGCACCACCACCACTCCTCCCATTCAATCCACCACCACCACTCACTCCACTACCACTCCTCCCATCTGCACCACTACCACTCCTCCTATTCACTCCATTACCACTCCTCACATTCACTCCACCATCACTCCCACATACACTCCTTTCATCCACAGCACTACTACTCCCATCATTCACACACCTTGTAGTGACATTGCTTTTGGTTTTATTAGCAGTGTTTTTGGGATCAGCCGCTGCTTCACCCACTACCTCTGGGCTGGCCAGGACGTGCTTTAGCTGGATCTCTGTCGGCGATGCTGATTCCTCCTCCATGTGGGATGTCACCGCAGACATCACATCCCGAGGCCGAGGCTGCCCCTCCAAGCGCACCTCTGCCCCTCCACCTGCCACTGACTTGCAGGGACCCTCCTCCCTCACAGGGGAAATCCCTACAGCGTCCATGCCACACACTGCGCCTGACTGCACGGGATCAGCAGCGGGTCCCGGTGCCTGGACACTCCCCCCCCTCTCAGGGGAGTGCCCTACAGAGCTGATAACAATGCCAGGGACACCCACCATTAACCCATCCTGCTCTTCCCTACCAGCAGGATGCGTGACTGTAGCACCCACGGCCATGTTGGATGCAGCACTGTACCCCCCGTGCTGGTCCCGTTCCACAGCAGAAACTGGATCTGGCAGGGTGGGGGGCCCAGCAGTCTGAACCAACTTCTCAGGTGGCCCAGACTGCTGGATAGGGGAGAAAACAAACATGACTTGCTCCTCAGCCTTTTTCTTCCTCCTGTTCTTTTTCTTCTTCTGGCTCTCCTCAGGGCCCAGGTCCTGGCCAAAACTGAAATTTTCCAGACGGGTGCGTGACTCCTGCATCACTATGGCCCGCAGGAGCCCCCCACCGACTGGGCCGCTGTCACCACCATCACTACTGTCGCTTTCCTCTGAGGTGGTTGGTAAGGCGACTTGGGCAGGGTTAATATATTCTGCACTTGGGGTGACAGAGGTCTTAGGGGTACACGGGGTATCACACACATCCCCCTCACTCTCATCACCCTCACTGCCGCCATCTCCCTCACCACCTTCCTCCATCTTCTCCTCTGTATCACACAGGTGTTCTTCCTCCCCCTGGCTATCCTCTTCCTCCTTCACAGGGGTCCGCATGATTTTATAGCGGTCCTCGTTTTTTAATTTTTCTTTAAACATACCCGCTCCCTCTATGATCTGCATTCGGGCTCTCACCACCTCCTGCTCCTCTGCCTTCAGCTCGCACACTCTAGCAGCAAACTTAGCCCTCATGGCCTTGGCAGAGTTATCTGTCTGGTAGCGGGCAAACTTCAGATCCTCCCTTAACACTTTCAGCTTCTTTCCCAGCTGTTCGTATTCCACCAGCTTTGCCTGCATGCGGGATCCAAACGTGGCAAGCGACTCCCTGGGTCCCTTCACCCCCCCATTGCTGGGGTTCCATAACATTAGAAACAGTCCCTGAAGACATAACAGTTATCTTCCTACCGTATGCCTTGCGGTTTCCAGCGATGGACGGGGGAGTGGGCTCCACATTACTGCGGAGCCTGCTGGATCTTCTGACCCCGTCCTTGGAATCGGCCGTAACTCTCTCACTCCCACCCCCCGCCGGCCTAGTACGGGAGGTGGAAGGCCGTGGGTCCACAGCAGGAGGCTCTTCCCAGGAGTCTGCCACCCTCCTGGGGAAAAGGTTGCTGGAAAAAACTCCTTCTCTCCTCTCTCTCTGGACAACTCTGGAAGTGAGACACACCCAACAGCTGCTGTGTTCCACAGGAAGTGCTCTCTGCTGACACCTCTGTACATGTCAGGAACTGTCCAGAGCAGGAGAGGTTTGCTATAGGGATTTGCTCCTACTCTGGACAGTTCCTGATACGGACAGATATGAGGTGCTGCTTTTTTTTCTTTCTAATTTTGTAGATAGATATATATAGGTTTGTCAGTGACTAATACCCTCTGCCAGATGGTTTCACAGCATCAGGTATGGGTTAAAATCCCCTTTAACTTTAGATTTGTGAACTGCTGCTTGTGAGTTGAGCAATTAGCATTTTTTATTTTAAAGGGGTACTCCGGTGGAAAACTTTTTTTTTTTTCTAAATGAACTGGTGCCAGAAAGTTAAACAGATTTTTAAATTACTTCTATTAAAAATCTTAATCCTTCCAGTACTTATTAACTGCTGAATACTACAGAGGAAATAGTTTTCTTTTTGGAACACAGAGCTCTCTGCTGACATCACGAGCACAGTGCTCTCTGCTGACATCTTGGTTTATTTTAAGAACTGTCCAGAGTAGAAGAAAATCCCCATAGCAAACATATGCTGCTCTGGACAGTTCCTAAAATGGACAGAGATGTCAGCAGAGAGCACTGTGGTCATGATGTCAGCAGAGAGCTCTGTGTTCCAAAAAGAAAATTAAGGTTTTTTTATTAGAAGTAATTAAGTTTTTTTTTATTAGAAGTAATTTATAAATCTGTTTAATTTTCTGGTACCAGTTGATTTAAAAAAAAAAAAAAAAAAAAAGAAGTTTTCCGCCGGAGTACCCCTTTAACCCCTTAAGGACCAGGCCATTTCATACCTTAAGGACCGGAGCGTTTTTTGCAATTCTGACCACTGTCACTTTAAACATTAATAACTCTGGAATGCTTTTAGTTATCATTCTGATTCCGAGATTGTTTTTTCGTGACATATTCTACTTTAACTTAGTGGTAAAATTGTATGGTAACTTGCATCCTTTCTTGGTGAAAAATCCCAAAATTTGATGAAAAAAATGAAAATTTAGAATTTTTCTAACTTTGAAGCTCTCTGCTTGTAAGGAAAATGGATATTCAAAATAAAACATATTTGGGTTCACATATACAATATGTCTACTTTATGTTTGCATCATAAAATTTATGAGTTTTTACTTTTGGAAGACACCAGAGGGCTTCAAAGTTCAGCAGCAATTTGGAAATTTTTCACAAAATTTTCAAACTCGCTATTTTTCATGGACCAGTTCAGGTTTGAAGTGGATTTGAAGGGTCTTCATATTAGAAATACCCCATAAATGACCCCATTATAAAAACTACACCCCCCAAAGTATTCAAAATGACATTCAATAAGTGTATTAACTCTTTAGGTGTTTCACAGGAATAGCAGAAAAGTGAAGGAGAAAATTCACAATCTTCATTTTTTACACTCGCATGTTCTTGTAGACCCAATTTTTGAATTTTTGCAAGGGGTAAAAAGGAGAAAATTTTTACTTGTATTTGAAACCCAATTTCTCTCGAGTAAGCACATACGTCATATGTCTATGTTAATTGTTCGGCGGGCGCAGTAGAGGGCTCAGAAGGGAAGGAGCGACAAATGGTTTTTGGGGGGCATGTCACCTTTAGGAAGCCCCTATGGTGCCAGGACAGCAAAAAAAAAACATGGCATACCATTTTGGAAACTAGACCCCTCAGGGAACGTAACAAGGGGTAAAGTGAACCTTAATATCCCACAGGTGATTCACGACTTTTGCATATGTAAAAAAAAAAAAAAAAATGTTTTACATAAAATGTTTGGTTTCCCAAAAATGTTACATTTTTAAAAAGGATAATAGCAGAAAATACCCCCCAAAATTTGAAGCCCAATTTCTCCCGATTCAGAAAACACCCCATATGGGGGTGAAAAGTGCTCTGCTGGTGCACTACAGGTCTCAGAAGAGAAGGAGTCACATTTGGCTTTTTGAAAGCAAATTTTGCTCTGGGGGCATGCCGCATTTAGGAAGCCCCTATGGTGCCAGAACCACAAAAAAAAAACCACATGGCATACCATTTTGGAAACCAGACCCCTCGGGGAACGTAAAAAGGGGTAAAGTGAACCTTAATACCCTACAGGTGTTTCACGACTTTTGCATATGTTAAAAAAAAAAAAAATTTTACCTAAAATGCTTGGTTTCCCAAAATTTTTACATTTTTAAAAAGGGTAATAGCAGAAAATACCCCCCAAAATTTGAAGCCCAATTTCTCCCGATTCAGAAAACACCCCATATGGGGGTGAGAAGTGCTCTGCTGGCGCACTACAGGTCTCAGAAGAGAAGGAGTCACATTTGGCTTTTTGAAAGCAAATTTTGCTCTGGGGGCATGCCGCATTTAGGAAGCCCCTATGGTGCCAGGACAGCAAAAAAAAAAAAAAACATGGCATACCATTTTGGAAACTAGACCCCTCGGGGAACGTAACAAGGGGTAATGTGAACCTTAATACCCCACAGGTGATTCACAACTTTTGCATATGTAAAAAAAAAAAAAAAATTTTTACCTAAAATGTTGGTTTCCCAAAAATTTTTGATTTTTAAAAAGGGTAATAGCAGAAAATACCCCCCATAATTTGAAGCCCAATTTCTCCCGAGTACGGCGATACCCCATATGTGGCCCTAAACTGTTGCCTTGAAATACGACAGGGCTCCAAAGTGAGAGCGCCATGCGCATTTGAGGCCTAAATCAGGGATTGCATAGGGGTGGACATAGGGGTATTCTACGCCAGTGATTCCCAAACAGGGTGCCTCCAGCTGTTGTAAAAGTCTCAGCATGCTTGGACAGTCAGTGGCTATCTGGTAATACTGGGAGTAGTTGTTTTGCAACAGCTGGCGGCTCCGTTTTGGAAACAGTGGCGTACCAGACGTTTTTCATTTTTATTGGGGAGGGGAGGGGGGCTGTGTAGGGGTATGTGTATATGTAGTGTTTTTTACTTTTTATTTTATTGTGTGTTAGTGTAGTGTAGTGTTTTTAGGGTACAGTCACACGGGCGGGGGTTCACAGTAGTTTCTCGCTGGCAGTTTGAGCAGCGGCAGAAAATTTGCCTCAGCTCAAACTTGCAGCCGGATACTTACTGTAATCCTCCGCCCATGTGAGTGTACCCTGTACGTTCACATTGGGGGGGGGGGGGGGACATCCAGCTGTTGCAAAACTACAACTCCCAGCATGTACGGTCTATCAGTGCATGCTGGGAGTTGTAGTTTTGCAACAGCTGGAGGCTCCGTTTTGGAAACGGTGGCGTACCAGACGTTTTTCATTTTTATTGTAGGGGTATGTGTATATGTAGTGTTTTTTTACTTTTTATATTATTGTGTGTTAATGTAGTGTAGTGTTTTTAGGGTACAGTCACACGGGTGTGGGTTCACAGTAGTTTCTCGCTGGCAGCTTGAGCTGCAGCAGAAAATTTGCTGCAGCTCAAACTTGCAGCCGGATACTTACTGTAATCCTCCGCCCATGTGAGTGTACCCTGTGCATTCACATTGGGGGGGGGGACATCCAGCTGTTGCAAAACTACAACTCCCAGCATGTACGGGCTATCAGTGCATGCTGGGAGTTGTAGTTTTGCAACAGCTGGAGACACACAGGTTGTGAAACACCGAGTTTGGCAACAAACTCAGTGTTTTGCAACCAGTGTGCCTTCAGCTGTTGCAAAAGCTACAACCCCCAGCATGTACGGACAGCGGAAGGGCATGCTGGGTGTTGTAGTTATGCAACAGCCGGAGGCATACTACTTTGGCTGGGGATGCTGGGGATTGTAGTTATGCAACAGCTGGAGACACACTGGTTTGCTACTTAACTCAGTGTGCCTTCAGCTGTTGCAAAACTACAACTCTCACCGACAGCCAACGGGCATGCTGGGAGTTGTAGTTATGCAACCAGCAGATGCACCACTACAACTCCCAGCATGCACTTAAGCTGTTTGTGCAAGCTGGGAGTTGTAGTTACACAACAGCTGAAGGTACACTTTTCCATAGAAAGAATGTGCCTCCAGCTGTTGCAAAACCATAAGTCCCAGCATGCCCATAAGTGCATGCTGGGAGTTGTGGTGGTCTGCCTCCTCCTGTTGCATAACTACAGCTCCCAGCATGCCCTTTTTGCATGCTGGGAGCTGTTGCCAAGCAACAGCAGGAGGCTGTCGCTCACCTCCTGCTGCTGCTTGATCGCCGCACAGGTCAGTCCCGCCGCCGCCGTCGTCGCTCCTGGGGCCCCAATCCCAACATTAACGCCGGGGATCGGGGTCCCCAGTACCAGGGGTGCACGTCCCGCACCCGCTCACGTCCTCCGGAAGAGGGGCGGAGCGGGTGCGGGAGTGACACCCGCAGCAGGCGCCCTGATTGGTCGGCCGGTAATCCGGCCGACGAATCAGGGCGATCGTGAGGTGGCACCAGTTCCACCTCACCCCTGCATGCTCTGGCTGTTCGGGGCCGTCAGTAATTCCGGGTCACCGGGTCACTGGAGACCCGATTGACCCGGAATCGCCGCAGATCGCTGGACTGAATTGTCCAGCGATCTGCGGCGATCGCCGACATGGGGGGGCATAATGACCCCCCTGGGCGATATGCCGCGATGCCTGCTGAACGATTTCAGCAGGCATCCGGCCCCGGCTCCCCTCCGGCTAGCGGCAGGGGGCCGGGAAAGGACAGGACGTACTCCTACGTCCTCGGTCCTTAAGGACTCGGAAACGGGGGCGTAGGAGTACGTCCATTGTCCTTAAGGGGTTAAAGGGGTACTCCCGTGGAAAACTTTTTTTTTTTTTTAAATCAACTGGTGCCAGAAAATTTTACAGATTTGTAAATTACTTCTAATAAAAAATCTTAATCTTTTCAGTACTTTTTAGGGTCTGTACACTAGAGAGGAAATGGTTTTGTTTTTGGAACACAGAGCTCTCTGCTGACATCATGACCACAGTGCTCTCTGCTGACATCTCTGTCTGTTTTAGGAACTGTCCAGAGCAGCATATGTTTGTTATGGGGATTTTCTCCGACTCTGGACAGTTCTTAAAATGGACAGAGATGTCAGCAGAGAGCACTGTGGTCATGATGTCAGCAGAGAGCACTGTGTTCCGAAAAGAAAACTATTTCCTCTGTAGTATTCAGCAGCTAATAAGTACTGGAAGGATTAAAAAAAATTTAATAGAAGTAATTTACAAAGCTGTTTAACTTTCTGGCACCAGTTAATTTAAAAAAAAAAAATTAGAAAAAAGAAAAAAGTTTTCCACCGGAGTACCCCTTTAAGGCAGCAAGTGGGGCTTATCGCCTTAAAGGGGTCATCTGAGGAAATAAACTTATCCCCTATCCACAGGATAGAGAATAAATGATCTCCTGTAGAAGACACAACTCTCGTCACTCTACTCACCAGTCCTCACCTTCAGAGATAGGCAGGAGTGACGGCCCGATCAGCCAATCAGCAACAGAGATGGGACTCTGTCTCAGCAGGTGATTGGCTGAGTGGGCCTTTACTCCTGTGAATAAGGGATAAGTTTATTTCCAGGATAAGCCCTTTAAGTGCCTACTGGGCAGGGCTAATCACCTCAAGTGCCCCCAGAGTGGGACAATCTCTGTTACGCCGAGCGCTCCGGGTCCCCGCTCCTCCCCGGAGCGCTCGCTACACTCTCGTTACTGCAGCGCCCCGGTCAGATCCACTGACCGGGTGCGCTGCGATACCGCCTCCAGCCGGGATGCGATTCGCGATGCGGGTGGCGCCCGCTCGCGATGCGCACCCCGGCTCCCGTACCTGACTCGCTCTCCGTCGGTCCTGTCCCGGCGCGCGCGGCCCCGCTCCCTAGGGCGCGCGCGCGCCGGGTCTCTGCGATTTAAAGGGCCACTGCGCCGCTGATTGGCGCAGTGGTTCTAATTAGTGTGTTCACCTGTGCACTCCATATATATACCTCACTTCCCCTGCACTCCCTCGCCGGATCTTGTTGCCCTTGTGCCTAGTGAAAGCGTTCCCTTGTGTGTTCTAGCCTGTGTTCCAGACCTCCTGCCGTTGCCCCTGACTACGATCCTTGCTGCCTGCCCCGACCTTCTGCTACGTCCGACCTTGCTTCTGTCTACTCCCTTGTACCGCGCCTATCTTCAGCAGTCAGAGAGGTTGAGCCGTTGCTAGTGGATACGACCTGGTCACTACCGCCGCAGCAAGACCATCCCGCTTTGCGGCGGGCTCTGGTGAATACCAGTAGTGACTTAGAACCGGTCCACTAGCACGGTCCACGCCAATCCCTCTCTGGCACAGAGGATCCACCTCCTGCCAGCCGGCATCGTGACAGTAGATCCGGCCATGGATCCCGCTGAAGTTCCTCTGCCAGATGTCGCTGACCTCACCACGGTGGTCGCCCAGCAGTCACAACAGATAGCGCAACAAGGCCACCAGCTGTCTCAACTGACCGTGATGCTACAGCAGCTACTACCACAGCTTCAGCAATCATCTCCTCCGCCAGCTCCTGCACCTCCTCCGCAGCGAGTGGCCGCCTCAGGCTTACGACTATCCTTGCCGGATAAATTTGATGGGGACTCTAAGTTTTGCCGTGGCTTTCTTTCCCAATGTTCCCTGCACTTGGAGATGATGTCGGACCAGTTTCCTACTGAAAGGTCTAAGGTGGCTTTCGTAGTCAGCCTTCTGTCTGGAAAAGCTCTGTCATGGGCCACACCGCTCTGGGACCGCAATGACCCCGTCACTGCCTCTGTACACTCCTTCTTCTCGGAAATTCGTAGTGTCTTTGAGGAACCTGCCCGAGCCTCCTCTGCTGAGACTGCCCTGCTGAACCTGGTCCAGGGTAATTCTTCCGTTGGCGAGTACGCCATACAATTCCGTACTCTTGCTTCTGAACTATCCTGGAATAATGAGGCCCTCTGCGCGACCTTTAAAAAAGGCCTATCCAGCAACATTAAAGATGTTCTGGCCGCACGAGAAATTCCTGCTAATCTACATGAACTCATTCATCTTGCCACTCGCATTGACATGCGTTTTTCCGAAAGGCGTCAGGAGCTCCGCCAGGATATGGACTTTGTTCGCACGAGGCGTTTTTTCTCCCCGGCTCCTCTCTCCTCTGGTCCTCTGCAATCCGTTCCTGTGCCTCCCGCCGTGGAGGCTATGCAAGTTGACCGGTCTCGCCTGACACCTCAAGAGAGGACACGACGCCGCATGGAGAATCTCTGCCTGTACTGTGCCGGTACCGAACACTTCCTGAAGGATTGTCCTATCCGTCCTCCCCGCCTGGAAAGACGCACGCAGACTCCGCACAAAAGTGAGACAGTCCTTGATGTCTACTCTGCTTCTCCACGTCTTACTGTGCCTGTGCGGATATCTGCATCTACCTTCTCCTTCTCTACTATGGCCTTCTTGGATTACGGATCTGCAGGAAACTTTATTTTGGCCTCTCTCATCAACAGGTTCAACATCCCGGTAACCAGTCTCGCCAGGCCCCTCTACATCAATTGTGTTAATAATGAAAGATTGGACTGCACCATACGTTACCGCACGGAGCCCCTTTTAATGTGCATCGGACCTCATCAAGAAAAAATTGAGTTCTTGGTCCTCCCCAATTGCACTTCCGAAATTCTCCTTGGACTACCGTGGCTCCAACGCCATTCCCCAACCCTGGATTGGTCCACGGGGGAGATCAAGAGCTGGGGTATCTCTTGTTTCAAGGACTGCCTTAAACCGGTTCCCAGTACTCCCTGCCGTGACCCTGTGGTTCCCCCTGTAACCGGCCTCCCTAAGGCCTATATGGACTTTGCTGATGTGTTTTGCAAAAAACAAGCTGAGACTTTACCCCCTCACAGGCCTTTTGACTGTCCTATTGACCTCCTCCCGGGCACTACTCCACCCCGGGGCAGAATTTATCCTCTGTCCGCCCCAGAGACTCTTGCTATGTCTGAGTACATCCAGGAAAATTTAGAAAAGGGGTTTATCCGCAAATCCTCCTCTCCTGCCGGAGCTGGATTTTTCTTTGTGTCCAAAAAAGATGGCTCCCTACGTCCTTGCATTGACTACCGCGGTCTTAATAAAATCACGGTAAAGAACCGCTACCCTCTACCTCTTATCTCAGAACTCTTTGATCGCCTCCAAGGTGCCCACATCTTTACCAAACTGGACTTAAGAGGTGCTTATAATCTCATCCGCATCAGGGAGGGGGATGAATGGAAAATGGCATTTAACACTAGAGATGGACACTTTGAGTATCTGGTCATGCCCTTTGGCCTGTGCAACGCCCCTGCCGTCTTCCAAGACTTTGTTAATGAAATTTTTCGTGATCTCTTATATTCCTGTGTTGTTGTGTATCTGGACGATATTCTGATTTTTTCTGCCAACCTAGAAGAACACCGCCAGCATGTCCGCATGGTTCTTCAGAGACTTCGTGACAATCAACTTTATGCCAAAATGGAGAAATGTCTGTTTGAATGTCAATCTCTTCCTTTCCTAGGATACTTGGTCTCTGGCCAGGGACTACAAATGGATCCAGACAAACTCTCTGCCGTCTTAGATTGGCCACGCCCCTCCGGACTCCGTGCTATCCAACGTTTCTTGGGGTTCGCCAATTATTACAGACAATTTATTCCACATTTTTCCACCATTGTGGCTCCTATCGTGGCTTTAACCAAAAAGAATGCCAATCCTAAGTCCTGGCCTCCTCAAGCGGAAGACGCCTTTAAACGGCTCAAGTCGGCCTTTTCTTCTGCTCCCGTGCTCTCCAGACCTGACCCATCTAAACCCTTCCTATTGGAGGTTGATGCCTCCTCAGTAGGAGCTGGAGCGGTTCTTCTACAAAAAAATTCTTCCGGGCATGCTGTTACCTGTGGGTTTTTTTCTAGGACCTTCTCTCCGGCGGAGAGGAACTACTCCATCGGGGATCGAGAGCTACTGGCCATTAAATTAGCACTTGAGGAATGGAGGCATCTGCTGGAGGGATCTACATTTCCAGTTATTATTTACACCGATCACAAGAATCTCTCCTATCTCCAGTCTGCCTAACGGCTGAATCCTCGCCAGGCCAGGTGGTCTCTGTTCTTTGCCCGGTTTAATTTTGAAATTCACTTTCGCCCTGCCGATAAGAACATCAGGGCCGATGCTCTCTCTCGTTCCTCGGATGCCTCGGAAGTAGAGCTCTCTCCGCAACACATCATTCCTCCTGACTGCCTGATCTCCACTTCTCCAGCCTCCATCAGGCAAACTCCTCCAGGGAAGACCTTCGTCCCTCCACGCCAACGCCTCGGAATCCTCAAATGGGGTCACTCCTCCCATCTCGCAGGCCATGCGGGCATCAAGAAATCCGTGCAACTCATCTCTCGTTTCTATTGGTGGCCGACTCTGGAGACGGATGTTGTTGATTTTGTGCGGGCCTGCACTGTCTGTGCCCGGGACAAGACTCCTCGCCAGAAGCCTGCTGGTCTCCTTCACCCTCTGCCTGTCCCCGAACAGCCTTGGTCTCTGATTGGTTTGGACTTTATTACTGACTTACCCCCATCCCGTGGCAACACTGTTGTTTGGGTGGTCGTTGATCGATTTTCCAAGATGGCACATTTTATTCCTCTTCCTGGTCTTCCTTCTGCGCCTCAGTTGGCAAAACAATTTTTTGTACACATTTTTCGTCTTCACGGGTTGCCCACGCAGATCGTCTCGGATAGAGGCGTCCAATTCGTGTCAAAATTCTGGAGGGCTCTCTGTAAACAACTCAAGATTAAATTAAATTTTTCTTCTGCTTATCATCCTCAATCCAATGGGCAAGTAGAAAGAATTAACCAGGTCCTGGGTGATTATTTACGGCATTTTGTTTCCTCCCGCCAGGATGACTGGGCAGATCTTCTACCATGGGCCGAATTCTCGTATAACTTCAGAGTCTCTGAATCTTCTTCCAAATCCCCATTTTTCGTGGTGTACGGCCGTCACCCTCTTCCCCCCCTCCCTACTCCCTTGCCCTCTGGTTTGCCCGCTGTGGATGAAATAACTCGTGATCTTTCCACCATATGGAAAGAGACCCAAAATTCTCTCTTACAGGCTTCATCATGCATGAAGAAGTTTGCTGATAAGAAAAGAAGAGCTCCCCCCATTTTTGCTCCCGGAGACAAGGTATGGCTCTCCGCTAAATATGTCCGCTTCCGTGTTCCCAGCTACAAATTGGGACCACGCTATCTTGGTCCTTTCAAAGTTTTGTGCCAGATTAATCCTGTCTCTTACAAACTTCTTCTTCCTCCTTCTCTTCGTATTCCTAATGCCTTTCATGTCTCTCTTCTTAAACCACTCATCATCAACCGTTTCTCTCCTAAACTTATTTCTCCCACTCCTGTCTCCGGTTCTTCGGACGTCTTTCCTGTGAAGGAGATACTGGCCTCCAAAAAGGTCAGAGGGAAAACTTTTTTTTTGGTTGACTGGGAGGGCTGTGGTCCTGAAGAGAGATCCTGGGAACCTGAGGACAATATCCTGGATAAAAGTCTGGTCCTCAGGTTCTCAGGCTCAAAGAAGAGGGGGAGACCCAAGGGGGGGGGTACTGTTACGCCGAGCGCTCCGGGTCCCCGCTCCTCCCCGGAGCGCTCGCTACACTCTCGTTACTGCAGCGCCCCGGTCAGATCCACTGCTGGTCGGGGTGCGCTGCGATACCGCCTCCAGCCGGGATGCGATTCGCGATGCGGGTGGCGCCCGCTCGCGATGCGCACCCCGACTCCCGTACCTGACTCGCTCTCCGTCGGTCCTGTCCCGGCGCGCGCGGCCCCCGCTCCCTAGGGCGCGCACGTGCCGGGTCTCTGCGATTTAAAGGGCCACTGCGCCGCTGATTGGCGCAGTGGTTCTAATTAGTGTGTTCACCTGTGCACTCCCTATGTATACCTCACTTCCCCTGCACTCCCTCGCCGGATCTTGTTGCCCTTGTGCCTAGTGAAAGCGTTTCCTTGTGTGTTCCTAGCCTGTGTTCCAGACCTCCTGCCGTTGCCCCTGACTACGATCCTTGCTGCCTGCCCCGACCTTCTGCTACGTACGACCTTGCTTCTGTCTACTCCCTTGTACCGCGCCTATCTTCAGCAGTCAGAGAGGTTGAGCCGTTGCTAGTGGATACGACCTGGTCACTACCGCCGCAGCAAGACCATCCCGCTTTGCGGCGGGCTCTGGTGAATACCAGTAGTGACTTAGAACCGGTCCACTAGCACGGTCCACGCCAATCCCTCTCTGGCACAGAGGATCCACCTCCTGCCAGCCGGCATCGTGACAATCTCCTTAATGTCCACTAGAGGGGGCTGATCGCCTCAAGTTCTGAACTATCTATCCCTTACAGCACAGAGGCTGTCAGTTCAATGCAGGAGGAGGAGTCAAGGAGCAATAGGGTTTAAAAATACTAGGTGCTTCAGCTCCGCCCTCTGGACACTTGCTGCTCATTTGCCTATATGAAAAAGACTCAAATTTCTTGGTTCTCCAGCAGAATGTCCGAAACTTTCCTGCCCATGATCCTATGGGATCTTTCTCCCTCGCCCCAAGACTCCATTCCTGGGCCGATTCTAGGAAGCGGTCACATGGGGGTTGCTGTGGCAACCCTCCAAATTGTGCAAGGCAAATGTGGGACCTGGCTCAGTGTGTACTCCAGTGTTTCCCAAACAGGGTGCCACCAGCTATTGCAAAACTACAACTCCCAGCATGCCCAGACAGCCTTCGGCTGTCTGGGCATGGTAGGAGTTGTAGTTTTGCAACAGCTGGAGGCACCCTGGTTGGGAAACACCAATGTACTCTAAGGCATCTGTGGTGGCCCAGTACGGGAAACGTTACCCCGTATCCTTGCTGCCCTGTCAGGCAGCCTCCTTCAGTGTCCCAAGGTGTCATCTGTCAAATCAGTGTGGTCTGCATTCAATTGTCCAGTCCTACTACAAGTCCCAGCAAGCCCTTAAGGTCTCTGTGTCACTGGTCACCTCCTTGGGCCCTGGCTGATCTGTATAGACTTTACCTTCTGTCTACCCTCAGTAAAGCTGCCGTTGTCTGTAACTTGCCGTCGGAGTCTTTATTGCCCCCGTGCCTAGCCCAGGATCCAGCGGTATACCTTCGTGTGGTTATAGGCTAAACCACACCCTGGCGTCACGAATATAAGGGGATAATGCCATCTGCCCCTAGGGTAACAACATCTGCCCTCATTACACCCCGCCACCACAAATCATTGCTCCATCAGACACTAACTCGGGGCCGGTGTAGTTGATTCTCTGTCGGTCTTTGGCTTTTTTATGTTGTTTGTGGAAATATTGTAACCTCTGGCCCCCAGAAAAGTTCCCCAATTAACCCCTTATCTGCAATTTTTTGGATTATGCATGCTCCCCTGGCTGTTTGACTTGCGCATTAAATATGCGCAAGTTACTGTATGCGTGAATAGAAGATGAAGGTGATTTTAACCCCTACCTGGCCCTGTAAGTAATTATTCTACAATATGTAAAACCTCTGACAGATTTTTTTTCTGCCGTCTTTAAATTAAATGGGTACTTTTTTTTTTTTTTCTAAATCAATTGGTGCCAGAAAGTTAAACAGATTTGTAAATTACTTCTATTAAAAAATCGTAATCCTTCCTGTACTTATTAGCTGCTGAATACTACAGCGGAAATTCTTTTCTTTTTGAAACACAGAGCTCTCTGCTGACATCACGAGCACAGTGCTCTCTGCTGACACCTCTGTCCATTTTAGGAACTGTCCAGAACAGCATATGTTTGCTATGGGGATTTCCTCCTATTCTGGACAGTTCTTAAAATGGACAGAGATGTCAGCAGAGAGCTCTGTGTTTCAAACGGAAAGGAATTTCCACTGTAGTATTCAGCAGCTAATAAGTACAGGAAGGTGCAGGATTTTTAATAGAAGTCATTTACAAATCTGTTTCACTTTCTGGCATTAGTTGATTTAAAAAAAAAAAAAAGTTTTTCACCGGAGTACCCCTTTAACCACATTAGGCCAAGTTCTTCCATAACTTCTGTTGTCTCTGACCTTTCCCAATTTTTTTGAACAGTTGCCCATAGCAACCAATCAGATTCCTTCTTTCATTTTGAAACAGGCCTCTAAAAAATGAAAGAAGCGATCTGATTGCTATGGGTAACCGAATCACTCTTCGGCTGGGTTCACACCACGTTTTTCAAATATGGTAACCGCATACGGTTTTCCGCAAAAAAACGTATACGACCGTATCCGAAACCGTATGCATAGAGAATGCATTGTAAACCGTATTCCAAATGTTGTGTACGGTTGCATCCGTTTTGCCTCGGATACGGTTTTGCCGATTTTTCAACCGTAGGCAAAAACGCTGTCGACCACGTTTTTGCCTCCGGTTGGAAAACCGTATGCGAACTGTATGCGGTTCTTTTAACATTGTTGTCTATGGGAACCATACACAGAATTTCAGAATACGGTTGCACACGTTTTTTCTAATCCGTTTTTGGAGTTGACACATGCGCAGATTGGAATTTCAATAGAACAATAGTAACTTTATTAAATTGCTGGAAAACTAATTCCAACAAAATAGTAAAACCGTTGGCAAAAACTGATGCAAACGGATAGAACCGTACGGGGAAAAACCGTATACGTTTTAATTTGGAGTCATACGGTTGTATAAGGTTACATACGGTTTTTGCCATACGTTTTTTTAGCGGAAAACTGTATACGGTAACCGTATTTGAAAAACGTGGTGTGAACCCAGCCTTCCTCAGGTTTTGATAAATTCCCCCCCCCCCCCCCCCCCCCCAAAAAAAAAAATAAATAAAAAAAAAATAAAAACATGTCACGTGGTCTCCAGGGGGTGTGGCTATCCTGCAGGGTGGAAGGAATTTTTTTAAGTAATGCCACCCACCCACTACTGCACAGCCACACCCCCATGGGGACCATGTGACTTATGACATATTGGGGGAGATTTTTTCAAAACCTGTCCAGAGGAAAAGTTGCTGAGTTGCTCATAGCAACCAATCAGATCGATTCTTTCATTTTTGAAAAGGCCTCTGAAAATGAAAGCAGTGATCTGATTGGTTGCTATGGGCAACTCAGCAACTTTACCTCTAGACAGGTTTTGATAAATCTTCCCCATTGTCTCTGGCCGCATGGAATGCTGGGAAACGTCAGAGACAACAGTAAAATAAAATGACTTCCACTACAGCACTTCCGGGTGTGGGTCTTGTGCATAAAAAGAGGACAAAGCGGCGCACGGAGGTAATAGAAGCGAATTTCACAGTATTATAACTTGGCATCATGGGCTCGAAAGCTGAAGAAAAAAAAAATTCCGGAGTACCCCTTTAAAGGATGGAAATATCTGTCATCACGTCTGTGACGCCTGCTAGAACTTGAGTATGAAGAGGAAAGTCACGGCCTACACTGAATTAGCTCTGCTAAATCCTCTGCAGATAGTGCGAGAAAACCCTGAGAGTGTGAATGATCGAAAAGTCCGAGCGTCAGGGTGAATGGCCTTAGAATATACAGGGGGGGGGCCATTTATATACAGTGGTCCCTCAACATATGATATTAATTGGTTCCAGGAGAACCATCATATGTTGAAACCATCATATGTCGAGTACATATGTCTATGTAAAAATGATAATTGGTTCTGGGGCCTCGGAACCATTGTATGTTGAATACATATCTCTATGGGAAACTGCTAATTGGTTCTGGGATGACCATTGTATGTGGAGTGTATGGGGAGTGTTTAACAAACCAGGGTGCCTCCAGCTGTTGCACAGCTACAACTCCCAGCATGCATGTACAGCCATTGACTGTCTGGGCATGCTGGGAGTTATAGTTTTGCAACAGCTGGAGGCACACTGATAGGGAAACATTGATGTATGGGGTGTATTGTGTGTATATGTATTGTATGTGATGTGTGACATCGCATACAGTACTGTACAGTTCTTTAAATACCTTCAGGGGGGACAGAATGTCCTCCATTACCATCCTGCCGACTACAGCTCTATAGGAAAGGAAGGGGAGGGCAGCCAGCAGCTCATTGGATGCCTGCAGCAAGATGCACAAGGCTATTGGCTATGGCTGCACTAGGGGGGGGCGGGGCTTACACGGAGCTCACAGTGGAAGCCTGCGTGAGTTAGCAGGACAGCATGTGAGTAACAGGAGGCAGAACGGGGCACACGGGGCACATTAAACAACTATCTGTCGGTTGCTGAAGTTGTCAGCGCTGTCAGATAGCTGTTTGTACGATGGCCCCGAAACACAGCAGCATCATATGTCGATGCTGCCTTCAACATACGATGGGCTCTGAGAGGCCATCATATGTTGAAATGATCATATGTCGGGGCCATCATAAGTCGGGGGGTCACTGTAGATACACCTTAATAAAATGGGAATGGTTGGTGATATTAACTTCCTGTTTGTGGCACATTAGTATATGTGAGGGGGAAACTTTTCAAGATGGGTGGTGACCATGGCGGCCATTTTGAAGTTGGCCATTTTGAATCCAACTTTTGTTTTTTCAATAGGAAGAGGGTCATGTGACACATCAAACCTATTGGGAATTTCACAAGAAAAACAACGATGTGCTTTGTTTTACTGTAACTTTATTGTTTCATGAGTTATTTACAAGTTTCTGACCACTTATAAAATGTGTTCAATGTGCTGCCCATTGTGTTGGATTGTCAATGCAACCCTCTTCTCTATATACTACTATATACTACTATATACACCGCAGGAGAAATGCTAGCACAGGCTTTCAATATCCGTATACACTGCTATATACTACTATATACACCGCAGGAGAAATGCTAGCACAAGCTACCAGTATCCGTATACACTACTATATACACCACAGGATAAATGCTAGCACAGGCTTCCAGTATCCGTATACACTGCTATATACTACAATATACACCGCAGGAGAAATGCTTGCACAGGCTTCCAGTATCCGTATACACTGCTATATACTACTATATACACCGCAGGAGAAATGCTAGCACAGGCTTCCAGTATCTGTATACACTGCTATATACTACTATATGCACCGCAGGAGAAATGCTAGCACAGGCTTCCAGTATCCGTATACACTGCTATATACTACTATATACACCGCAGGAGAAATGCTAGCACAGGCTTCCAGGATCCGTATACACTGCTATATACTACTATATACACCGCAGGAGAAATGCTAGCACAGGCTTCCAGGATCCGTATACACTGCTATATACTACTATATACACCGCAGGAGAAATGCCAGCACAGGCTTCCAGTATCCGTATACACTGCTATATACTACTATATACACCGCAGGAGAAATGCTAGCACAGGCTTCCAGGATCCGTATACACTGCTATATACTAGTATATACACCGCAGGAGAAATGCTAGCACAGGCTTCCATTATCCATATACACTGCTATATACTACTATATACACCGCAGGAGAAATGCTAGCACAGGCTTCCAGTATCCGTATGCACTGCTATATACTACTATATACACCGCAGGAGAAATGCTAGCACAGGCTTCCAGTATTCGTATGCACTGCTATATACTACTATATACACCGCAGGAGAAATGCTAGCACAGGCTTCCAGTATCCGTATACACTGCTATATACTACTATATACGCCGCAGGAGAAATGCTAGCACAGGCTTCCAGTATCCATATACACTGCTATATACTACTATATACACAGCAGGAGAAATGCTAGCACAGGCTTCCAGTATCCGTAGTTTCAGGTGCTGCACATCTTGTATCTTCACAGCATAGACAATTGCCTTCAGATGACCCCAAAGACGAAAGTCTAAGGGGGTCAGATCGGGAGACCTTGGGGGCCATTCAACTGGCCCACGATGACCAATCCACTTTCCAGGAAACTCTTCATCTAGGAATGCTCGGACCTGACACCCATAATGTGGTGGTCACCATCTTGCTCAGGGAACGTGCAGCTTCAGTGCATAAAGAGGGAAACACATCATCATGTAGCAATTTCACATGTCCAGTGGCCTTGAGGTTTCCATTGATGAAGAATGGCCCCACTATCTTTGTACCCCATATACCGCACCATACCATCAATTTTTGTGTTCCAACAGTCTTGGAGGGATCTCCCCAATGTGGGTTAGTGTCAGACCAATAGTGGTGGTTTTGTTTGTTAACTTCACCATTCACATAAAAGTTTCCTCATCACTGAACCAAATCTTCTGCGTAAACTGAGGGTCCTGTTCACATTTTTGTTTTGCCCATTCTGCAGCACCTGAAACTACGGATACTGGAAGCCTGTGCTAGCATTTCTTCTGCGGTGTATATAGTAGTATATAGCAGTGTATACGGATACTGGAAGCCTGTGCTAGCATTTCTCCTTCGGTGTATATAGTAGTATATAGCAGTGTATACGGATACTGGAAGCCTGTGCTAGCATTTCTCCTGCGGTGTATATAGTGTATATAGCAGTGTATACGGATACTGGAAGCCTGTGCTGGCATTTCTCCTGCGGTGTATATAGTAGTATATAGCAGTGTATACGGATACTGGAAGCCTGTGCTAGCATTTCTCCTGCGGTGTATATAGTAGTATATAGCAGTGTATACGGATACTAGGAAGCCTGTGCTAGCATTTCTCCTGCAATGTATATAGTAGTATATAGCAGTGTATACGGATACTGGAAGCCTGTGCTAGCATTTCTCCTGCGGTGTATATAGTAGTATATAGCAGTGTATACGGATACTGGAGGCCTGTGCTAGCATTTCTCCTGCGGTGTATATACTAGTATATAGCAGTGTATACGGATACTGGAAGCCTGTGCTAGCATTTCTCCTGCGGTGTATATAGTAGTATATAGCAGTGTATTCGGATACTGGAAGCCTGTGCTGACATTTCTCCTGCGGTGTATATAGTAGTATATAGCAGTGTATACGGATACTGGAAGCCTGTGCTGACATTTCTCCTGCGGTGTATATAGTAGTATATAGCAGTATATAGAGAAGAGGTTGGCATTGACAATCCAACACAATGGGCAGCACATTGAACACATTTTCTAAGTGGTCAGAAACTTGTAAATAACTCATGAGAGACTAAAGTTACGTTAAAACCAAGTACATCATTGTTTTTCTTGTGAAATTCTCAATAAGTTTGATGTGTCACATGACCCTCTTCCGATTGAAAAAACAAAAGTTGGATTCAAAATGGCCGCCATGGTCACCACCCATCTTGAAAAGTTTCCCCCCTCACATATACTAATGTGCCACAAACAGGAAGGTAATATCACCAACCATTCCCATTTTATTAAGGTGTATCCATATAAATGGCGCACCCTGTACAGTAAAGTTACTTCAAGTTTGCTTCATAAAACCTGCTGTGGACATTCCGTTATTTCTCCCTGCCGTTTGTGGGATGGTAGGACCATTACATTGAGGAAACCACACCCTGGCATCACAACAATTAAGGGTTAAAGGGGTTGTGCGCTGCCCTAATTTTCGGAGCTCCGCTCACAGCGTCCGAAAGTTCATTACTCCGAACGCTGTGTGTGGGCTTCCGTGTTCGCGGCCGCTGGGCGTGACGTCACGCCTGGCCCCATGCCTGCCCCCTCGTGACGTCACGCCTGCTCCCTCTACCAAAGTCTATGGGAAGGGGGCGTGACCGCTGTCACGCCCCCTTCCCATAGACTTTGGTAGAGGGGGCGGTCGTGACATCACGAGGGGGCGGGTGAGGGGCCGTGCATGACGTCACGCCCGGCGGCCGCGAACACGGAAGCCCACACACAGCGTTCGGAGTAATGAACTTCCGGACGCTGTGAGCGGAGCTCCGAAAGTCAGGGCAGCGCACAACCCCTTTAACACCAATATACCCTACACTATCACCAGCACCACCCCATTACCACACGTGATCTGATTGGTTGCTAGGGACAACTCAGCAACTTTTCCTCTTGACAGGTTTTGATAAATCTCCCCCTGGAGTCTACTAGATCTCTGAAGGTGACCAGGGGTTTTTGGCACCAAAATATTAGCAGGAAGTCCTTTCTCGAAGTCTTGTAAGGCGTGAAATGCGGCCTTCATAGATCAGACTTGTTTCTACCGCACATTCCACAGATGATCCGTCTGCTTGAGATCTGGAGAATTTGAAGGCCAAGTCACCATCTTGAACTCCATCATGCTTTTCAAACCATTCCTGGACAGTCCTTTGGTGTGGCCGGGCCACTATTTTGGTGAGAATGGCTACTGCCTTTAAAGGGGTATTCTGCTGGAAAATGTTTTTTCTAAATCAACTGCTTCCAGAAAGATAAGATTTGTACATTACTTATTTAAAATCTTAACCCTTCCAGTATTTATCAGCTGCTGTATGCTCCAGAGGAAGTTCTTTTCTTTTTGAATTTCCTTTCTGTCTGACCACAGTGCTCTCTGCTGACACCTCTGTCCATTTTAGGAACTGTCCAGAGCAGAATAGGTTTGCTTTGGGAATTTGCTCCTACTCTGGACAGCTCCTAAAATGGACAGAGGTGTCAGCAGAGAGCACTGTGGTCAGACAGAAAGGAAATTCGCAAAGAAAAGAACTTCCTCTGCAGCATACAGCTGATAAGTACTTGAAGGATTAAGATATTTAAATAGAAGTAATTTACAAATCTGTTTAACTTTTTGGCACCAGTTGATTTAAAAAAAAAAAAATATATATCTGTTTTCCACAGGAGTACCCCTTTAAAGAATACTGCTGCCACTAAGGGTGTGTTTAGGTAGGGGTAAGTGTTACACTTACATTTGATGCCACGAGACCCAACCAGAGGTGTAACTTGTAGCTTCTGGGCCCCAGTGCTAAATCTACAATAGTGCCCCAAGTGCCATTTTATAATAATGGTCTCTTATGGGACAGATAGGCTTTGGGGCCCCTTTAGGCACCAGGGCCCTGGTGCGACTGCTACCTCTGCACCCCCTATAGTTACACCCCTGGACTCAAGGTTTCCCAGCAGAACATTGCCCATCACAATGCCCTGGCTGGCTCCTCTTCTTCCCATAGTGCATCCTGGTGCCATCTCTTCCCAGACAGGTACACCCACGCACCCAGTCATCCACAGCTGTGGGATTGGATCTGACATGTTAGCCTTCGCACACTGGTTCCTTAAAGGGGTACTCCGCCCCTAGACATCTTATCCCCTATCCAAAGGATAGTGGATAAGATGTCTGATCGTGGGGGTCCCACCGCTATGGACCGCACAATCTCGGCTGCGACACCCCAGACATCCAGTGACCAGAGCAAACATCGTTCCGTGCCGGATGACTGGCGATGCGTGGCGGAAGCTCGTGACGTCCACACCCCACTTGTGATGTCACAGCCATGCCCCCTCAATGCAAGTCTATGGGAGGGAGCATGATGGCCGTCACGCCCCCTCCCATAGACTTGCATTGAGGGTGCATGGCCATGATCACGAGCCTCCGGCGCTGCACCTGATGCTCTAAACGAACGCCGGGTGCAGCAGGGAGATCGTGTGGGTCCCCAGCGATGGGACCCCGCGATCAGACATCTTATCCCCTAACCTTTGGATAGGGGATAACATGTCTAGGGGTGGCATACACCTTTAAATGAGCCTTGGGTGCCCATAACCCTGTTATTCTTTAGATTCATTTTGGCAAACTCTAAATACCCCAAAAGACCTGCTATATTAGAAATTAGTTGTCTAGCCATCACACAAGTTTTCTATGTTTTATTTGTGTTTAAAAAAGCTGCCACTAGGTGTCTCCCTACATGTCCAGGGCACATTTTCCCCATTTTTTGCACAGACTTTGGACTCCTGCTGGCCTGGCAGAAGTCCAAAATCAGAAAATGCTGAGGTGTTTTGGCAGCCTTATCCAGACATAGCTCATCTCACACTGAACTGCTCTGGGCTGTGTGTAGCAGAGTGAGGGAGGAAGTTCTCCCCTGTATGGCTTCAGATGATGTCATGCCTGCTGGGGAACGCCCCTTACCAGTCTGTGAATCTGACTGAGACTGAGCAGAAAATACAGAGCAATATCAAGGTAGAAAACTAAAAAATAATAAAAATAAAAGCAGGGGGTGGTTTATCATGATGGGGCAGTGACCTGGGAGGATTATAACATTTAACAAGATAATGACAGGTACTCTTTAATGAATGAACATGTTCACCTCTAAACTGGTAACCGTGCTCCCTCCTATGTTAAACGTAGCGTTGGTGACTAATGTTTATTGTGCTATTTCTGTTCCTCGCTTCAGATTAGCCATATGTCCCATTACCCGGCACCACAGCTCGAGCCTTGATCCCATCTCATAACATGTCTTTGTAATGTGGGATTATGAGTGAAGATCTGGTGAATTGCCAGGACTTTATCTTCTTTCGCGTGTCTTGTGTGAGGGTGCAGTGTGAAAGGGAAGATTAGGATACAATAGGGTGTGAGGTCTGTTGGTAGAACTTGCTGACAGGTAACTTCTCCTGACATTGTGCAGCCGCCGACTGGACCAGCAACTGGTATATGACCTGGATCCCCGGGGAAGCTGTAATGCAGACAGCAGATTGATGCGGCACACATTCCCTACAAACAAAAAAAGAATGGAGACCAGGTCCCACTACGGGGAATGTTTTTACTTAGTTCTGAACGGGGAAATGGCTTCCTCAGGAAAAAAAAAAAAAAAAATATATATATATATATATATAAAACCAGTACATGATGTACATCTTAAGGCAAGGTCCTGAGACATCCTATGCTGGTTCTATCCCGTCTACACATCATGTGCTATAGTTTGGGACCTGACTATTGTTGTTATGTCATGTTCATTGGCCTAAACTCTTAATTTTGTGAGCCAGGGCAATGCGGTCACATGACTAGGCTGTGACATCATAAGGACAGTAGCTAGCTGGAGTAGAACTATAGTGGGGGATAGAGATGTAACTTGCAATTTGTGGGCCCCAATGCAAAATTTAGATGACAGATCACAAAGGCAGAGTAGTAGGCAGAGAAGTTCTGTTTGCGCTACTGGTGGTTCAAAGTCATGATAGGCTGTGTCATGTCATGTCATGTAAGGAGCCGGGCACCCGCCTTATCCTTGCTGCCCGGGCTTCTTACATTACTCTGCGCTCAGCCTATCACCGGCTGAGGAGGGACGTCGCTGCGGCCGGCAATACGTTGACCGCAGTGTGACCATCCGGTCGCACAGAAGTAGGAAGGAGACCGGGACCGAAGACCAATAGCAGAGGACAGTCAGGAGGAGGGCAGTCAGCATTGGGTAGGAGGACGGTCAGTATGAGGCAGTCAGTATGAGAGAGGAGGACACTCAGTATGAGGGAGGAGGAGGGCAGTCAGTATGAGGGAGGAGGGCAGTCAGCATGAGGGAAGAGGAGGGCAGTCAGTATGAGATAAGAGAGCAGGCAGTATGAGGGAGGAGGAGGGCAGTCAGTATGAGGTAAGAGAGCAGGCAGTATGAGGGAGGAGGAGGGCAGTAAGTATGAGGTAAGAGAGCAGGCAGTATGAGGTAAAAGAGCAGGCAGTATGAGGTAGGAGGAGGGCAGTCAGTATGAGGTAAAAGGGCAGGCAGTATGAAGGAGGAGGAGAGCAGTCAGTATGAGGTAAGAGAGCAGGCAGTATGAGGGAGGAGGAGGAGGACAGTCAGTATGAGGTAAAAGAGCAGGCAGTATGAGGGAGGAGGAGGGCAGTCAGTATGAGGTAAGAGAGCAGGCAGTATGAGGGAGGAGGAGGGCAGTCAGTATGAGGTAAAAGAGCAGACAGTATGAGGGAGGAGGAGGGCAGTCAGTATGAGGGAGGAGGACATTGAGTATGAGGGAGGAAAAGGGCAGTCAGTGTGCTGGAGGAGGACAGTCAGTATGGGAAGGAGGGCAGTCAGTATGAGGAAAGAGAAGGGCAGTTAGTATGAGGTAGGAGGAGGGCAGTCAGTATGAGGAAGGTGGAGGGCAGTCAGTATGAGGGAGAAGGGCAGTCAGTATGAAGGAGGAAGCAGTCAGCATGAAGTAGGAGGACAGTCAGTATGAAGGAGGAAGAGAGTCAGTAAGAGGGAGGAGGGAATTCAGTATAAGGGAGAAGGAGGGCAGTCAGTGTGAGGGAGGAGGACAGTCAGTATGGGAAGGAGGGCAGTCAGCATGAGGGCAGTCAGTATGAGGAAAGGGGAGGGCAGTCAGTATGAGGTAGGAGGAGGGCAGTCAGTATGAGTAAAGGGGAGGGCAGTCAGTATGAGGTAGGAGGAGGGCAGTCAGTATGAGATAAGAGAGCAGGCAGTATGAGGGAGGAGGAGGGCAGTCAGTATGAGGTAAGAGAGCAGGCAGTATGAGGGAGGAGGAGGGCAGTCAGTATGAGGTAAAAGAGTAGGCAGTATGAGGGAGGAGGAGGGCAGTCAGTATGAGGTAAGAGAGCAGGCAGTATGAGGGAGGAGGAGGGCAGTCAGTATGAGGTAAGAGAGCAGGCAGTATGAGGTAGGAGGAGGGCAGTAAGTATGAGGTAAGAGAGCAGGCAGTATGAGGTAAAAGAGCAGGCAGTATGAGGTAGGAGGAGGGCAGTCAGTATGAGGTAAAAGGGCAGGCAGTATGAAGGAGGAGGAGGGCAGTCAGTATGAGGTAAGAGAGCAGGCAGTATGAGGGAGGAGGAGGAGGACAGTCAGTATGAGGTAAAAGAGCAGGCAGTATGAGGGAGGAGGAGGGCAGTCAGTATGAGGTAAGAGAGCAGGCAGTATGAGGGAGGAGGAGGGCAGTCAGTATGAGGTAAGAGAGCAGACAGTATGAGGGAGGAGGAGGGCAGTCAGTATGAGGGTGGAGGAGGACAGTCAGTATGAGGTAAGAGAGCAGACAGTATGAGGGAGGAGGGCAGTCAGTATGAGGGAGGAGGAGGACAGTCAGTATGAGGTAAGAGAGCAGACAGTATGAGGGAGGAGGGCAGTCAGTATGAGGGAGGAGGAGGAGGATAGTCAGCATGAGGGAGGAGGAGAATAGTCAGCATGAAGGAGGAGGAGGGCAGTCAGCATGAGGTAGCATGAGAGCAGTTAGTATTAGGTAGGAGGAGGGCAGTCAGTATGAGGTAAGAGAGCAGGCAATATGAGGGAGGAGGAGGGCAGTCAGTATGAGGTAAGAGAGCAGGCAGTATGAGGTAGGAGGAGGGCAGTCAGTATGAGGTAAAAGAGCAGGCAGTATGAGGGAGGAGGAGGGCAGTCAGTATGAGGTAAGAGAGCAGGCAGTATGAGGTAGGAGGAGGGCAGTAAGTATGAGGTAAGAGAGCAGGCAGTATGAGGTAGGAGGAGGGCAGTCAGTATGAGGTAAAAGAGCAGGCAGTATGAGGGAGGAGGAGGGCAGTCAGTATGAGGTAAGAGAGCAGGCAGTATGAGGGAGGAGGAGGAGGACAGTCAGTATGAGGTAAAAGAGCAGGCAGTATGAGGGAGGAGGAGGGCAGTCAGTATGAGGTAAGAGAGCAGACAGTATGAGGGAGGAGGGCAGTCGGTATGAGGGAGGAGGAGGAGGATAGTCAGTATGAGGGAGGAGGAGGGCAGTCAGTATGAGGTAAGAGAGCAGGCAGTATGAGGGAGGAGGAGGGCAGTCAGTATGAGGTAAAAGAGCAGGCAGTATGAGGGAGGAGGAGGGCAGTCAGTATGAGGTAAAAGAGCAGGCAGTATGAGGGAGGAGGAGGGCAGTCAGTATGAGGTAAGAGAGCAGGCAGTATGAAGGAGGAGGAGGGCAGTCAGTATGAGGTAAGAGAGCAGGCAGTATGAGGTAGGAGGAGGGCAGTAAGTATGAGGTAAGAGAGCAGGCAGTATGAGGTAGGAGGAGGGCAGTCAGTATGAGGTAAAAGAGCAGGCAGTATGAGGGAGGAGGAGGGCAGTCAGTATGAGGTAAGAGAGTAGGCAGTATGAGGGAGGAGGAGGAGGACAGTCAGTATGAGGTAAGAGAGCAGGCAATATGAGGGAGGAGGAGGAGGACAGTCAGTATGAGGTAAAAGAGCAGGCAGTATGAGGGAGGAGGAGGGCAGTAAGTATGAGGTAAGAGAGCAGGCAGTATGAGGGAGGAGGAGGGCAGTCAGTATGAGGTAAAAGAGCAGGCAGTATGAGGGAGGAGGAGGGCAGTCAGTATGAGGTAAGAGAGCAGGCAGTATGAGGGAGGAGGAGGGCAGTCAGTATGAGGTAAAAGAGCAGACAGTATGAGGGAGGAGGAGGGCAGTCAGTATGAGGTAAGAGAGCAGACAGTATGAGGGAGGAGGAGGGCAGTCAGTATGAGGGAGGAGGAGGACAGTCAGTATGAGGTAAGAGAGCAGACAGTATGAGGGAGGAGGGCAGTCAGTATGAGGGAGGAGGAGGAGGATAGTCAGCATGAGGGAGGAGGAGGATAGTCAGCATGAAGGAGGAGGAGGGCAGTCAGCATGAGGTAGCATGAGAGCAGTTAGTATTAGGTAGGAGGAGGGCAGTCAGTATGAGGTAAGAGAGCAGGCAGTATGAGGGAGGAGGAGGGCAGTCAGTATGAGGTAAGAGAGCAGGCAGTATGAGGTAGGAGGAGGACAGTCAGTATGAGGTAAGAGAGCAGGCAGTATGAGGTAGGAGGAGGGCAGTCAGTATGCGGTAAAAGAGCAGGCAGTATGAGGGAGGAGGAGGACAGTCAGTATGAGGTAGGAGGAGGGCAGTCAGTATGAGGTAGGAGGAGGGCAGTCAGTATGAGGTAAGAGAGCAGGCAGTATGAGGGAGGAGGGGGGTAGTCAGTATGAGGTAAGAGAGCAGTCAGTATGAGGTAAGAGAGCAGGCAGTATGAGGGAGGAGGAGGGCAGTCAGTATGAGGTAGGAGGAGGGCAGTCAGTATGAGGTAGGAGGAGGGCAGTCAGTATGAGGTAAGAGAGCAGGCAGTATGAGGGAGGAGGGGGGTAGTCAGTATGAGGTAAGAGAGCAGTCAGTATGAGGTAAGAGAGCAGGCAGTATGAGGGAGGAGGAGGGCAGTCAGTATGAGGTAAGAGAGCAGGCAGTATGAGGGAGGAGGAGGGTAGTCAGTATGAGGTAAAAGAGCAGGCAGTATGAGGGAGGAGGAGGGCAGTAAGTATGAGGTAAGAGAGCAGGCAGTATGAGGGAGGAGGAGGGCAGTCAGTATGAGGTAAAAGAGCAGGCAGTATGAGGGAGGAGGAGGACAGTCAGTATGAGGTAAGAGAGCAGGCAGTATGAGGGAGGAGGAGGGCAGTAAGTATGAGGTAAGAGAGCAGGCAGTATGAGGGAGGAGGAGGGCAGTCAGTATGAGGTAAAAGAGCAGGCAGTATGAGGGAGGAGGAGGGCAGTCAGTATGAGGTAAAAGAGCAGTCAGTATGAGGTAAGAGAGCAGGCAGTATGAGGGAGGAGAAGGGCAGTCAGTATGAGGTAAAAGAGCAGGCAGTATGAGGGAGGAGGAGGGCAGTCAGTATGAGGTAAAAGAGCAGGCAGTATGAGGGAGGAGGAGGGCAGTAAGTATGAGGTAAAAGAGCAGGCAGTATGAGGGAGGAGGAGGGCAGTCAGTATGAGGTAAGAGAGCAGGCAGTATGAGGGAGGAGGAGGGCAGTCAGTATGAGGTAAGAGAGCAGGCAGTATGAGGGAGGAGGAGGAGGATAGTCAGCATGAGGGAGGAGGAGAGCAGTCAGTATTAGGTAGGAGGAGGGCAGTCAGTAAGAGGGAGGAGGATAGTCAGTGTGGTGGCCCAGTACAGGAGATGTTACCCCGTACCCTTGCTGCCCTGTCAGGCAGCCTCCTTCAATGTCCCTAGGGCCCCTTTCACCTGTTTCCCCCTGTACATATGTTCTACAAAGTGTATTGTATTATAAAATGTGTTGTATCTTTAAGAGTTATGTCATGTGATATGTCATGTGATTGTTACCCAGGAGGTACCAGGTGATCCCAAAAGTGACCTATGGGCTCCCTGCTAGTCTCCCCCATATAAGCCTTGGGTGGAGCTTCTCTCTCTTCTGCTGAGGTCCAGTGCAGTCTTGTCTAGTGTGTGTGTCCAGAGTGTTGGAGACCTCAAAGCCCAGTCCTGCAGCCGCCATCAAGTCAAGTAAGATAAAGTCACAGCTTTATGAGTCAAGTCAGTCCCTGTCATCTGTCAAGTCAGCGCGGTCTGCATTCAATTGTCCAGTCCTACTACAAGTCCCAGCAAGCCCTTAAGGTCTCTGTGTCACTGGTCACCTCCTTGGGCCCTGGCTGAACTGTATAGACTTTACCATCTGTCTACCCTCAGTAAAGCTACCGTTGTCCGTAACTTGGCGTCGGAGTCTTTATTGCCCCCGTGCCTAGCCCAGGATCCAGCGGTACACCTTTGGGTGGTTTTAGGCTAAACCATGCCCTGGCATCACAAATACAAGGGGTTAATGCCATCTGCCCCTAGGATAACAACATCTGCCCTCATCACACCCCACTACCACATCAGCATGAGGGAGGAGGAGGGCAGTCAGTATGAGAGAGTAGTCAATGTAGTGGGGGAGCAATCAGTATATAAGTCAGTATAATCATCATTATAGTTGATTTGAGGCCGTTTTCACACATTACTTTTTATTTACGGTACCACATTTGCACAATTTTTAGGGTGCGTTCACACAGGCTGATCAGAGGCAGGTTTCCCAGCTAAAACCTGCAGCCGGGAACTCACTTCACTGATCCTTCAGTGTGAACCTACCCTTACTGCGATTTTGGAAAATAAAAGGCCACATGTGAGCACTGCCTGAAATAAGTTAATCGTGATAATTGGTCACTTACTGGGCCCCTCCTCAGGCTTAGTACCTAGGGTGGCATAAGCTGCTTACAATGGAAGAATTTACAGTATAAAAGAGCTGCTACTTATTTTGCTAAACCAAATATTTCATAAAGGCCGGCACATTTTACGAGTTGCGCTTGACCCTCATGAAAACTCTAACCGCTCGTGTTATTATACTCCAGGAAATAAGGACGTAGCGATTTTCTTATATTATAAAATAATCCAAGATGTCACTTTGGGTTCCGTCCCCGAAGATTCTTACAGCAATATAATACAAAGTAATTAACTTCTTTGTTGACTTTGTGACAGAAAGCAAATGTGAAACTTTAGCATTTTCAGCCTGATCGGGATGTAACCCAAACCCGAGAGAAGTAAGCCGCGCTCCGGGGATGGGAGTCATCGCTCCGGTGCAAACTGATATTGAAGCCGCAGAGCCTTTCTACGTTCGGAAGCAGGAGCCAGAATCCATTCCACACCCCCTCAGATCAATCCTAGGTGAACAGGACATGAGGGTCCCCGGGGGAACCTCTCGCTCCAGAGCAGAACTTAATAGAACACCTACACAGCTCGCTGGCAGTAGATCCACTCCACGCACACTCATTAAAGATGCTCAGGCGAGGAAGGCCAACAAAGGCTTTACAAATATCCTGAAACCATGAAGATGTAGTTCTTCAAACACAAAGGAATACATCAACAATGGAGGTGAAATGAATACTGAATTGCACCTAATCCCTTTTTTCCGTCCAATGGTGGCTGTGGTCCAAGGTTTACTTAGCTTGATACTACAGATATATTTTTGAAGAGTGCTATGAAATTTTACCTTATGGCTCAGTATTTTTTTTTAAAGAAGTCCACAGACGTCCAGCACGTTGTGTCCAGTGACCTCTACGACTGACTGTCTTAATTCGATGACCATTGCAGGGAGTGGAAGAGCCAGTGCACTATTGTATGATGGTGCACTGGCTCTTCCACTCCCTGCAATGGTCAGCACTGATTCTTGACTTTTTTCCACAAAAAAACTGTGTAAAACCAATGATAAATTCTCCTGTATAATTATTATTATTTATGTATATCATGCCCTTGGTTCCAGGGAACTTTACATATGATAATGGTAACAGTACAAAACACTAACGTAGGAACATTGAACATTATACAGATTTACTTGTCGATTGACACAAAGGGGGAGAGGGCCCTTACAATATAAAGGGAGAGGGGAAGGAAACAGTAGGTGAGGGGGACAGCCGGTCATCTGTGAACAGGTAATAGAGTAGCCATCCATAGTGAAGTGGCAGCAGGATTATTGACGGTCATAGACTTGCTTGAAGAGATGGGTCTTCAGGTTGCTTTTGAAGGTCTTGATGGTGGGTGAGAGCCGGCTGTGCTGGAGTAGTGAGTTCTGGTGTATGGGGGAAGCTAGGGAGAAGTCTTGGAGACGGTCATGTGAAGTGCGGACCAGGGGGGAGCATGGGCGGAGGTCCCAGTATGATCGTAGATTATGTAAGGGCGGTATCGGAAATCAGGTCTGAGAATTATGGGGGGGGGGGGGGGGGGACAGGTTGTGGACGGCCTTGTATGTTATCGTAAAGTTTCATCTGAATTCATTCAATGGGTAGCCAGTGAAGGCTTAGCACAGGGGAGAGGCTGAGGAAAAGTGAGGTTAAGGTGGATTAATCTAGTAGCAGAGTTGAGGATGGAGGTGATCAAGTGTTTTTATTAGAAGGCCGCAAAGGAGAATATTGCAATAGTCCAAGCGTGAGATGATGAGGGTAAGTACCAATGAGTTTAGTTGAGTCAAAGTTAAGGTATGAGCGGATTCGAGAGATGTTTTTGAGGTCAAGGCGACAGGAGGTGGTGAGGGTCTCGATGTATGGATTGAAAGAAAGTGTCAAGTTGAAGGTTACACCAAGGCAGCGGACTTGTGGGGCTCGAGAGAGAGAGAGAGAGTGGAGCCATTGACTGTGACTGATAGACCGGGTGAGAGCAGGATGGGGGGAAAATTATGAATTTTTTTTCATGTTGAGTTTGAGAAAGCGGGTGGTGTCATCAGCATAGAATTGGTATACATCGAAGCTGCTTTGCTATTCATGGAGAACGTGCACCTCTTTGATAAATGTGGGAGAAGTACACATGGTGTACGCCCAGGGGTAAAAAAATGTACACAGAGAATGATAATGTCCCCCATTGTCCTCATGTGGTGCTTTTAGGCTAGAGATATGGAGACACATGGGTTGTACAACAGCAAAATGCTTCTAAGTTGTGTGAAATTTGCCTGCGACTTTGTTACAGGCCCAATTTGGCCATTTAAAAAAAAAAGTGCAATACCGGGCAATTAAGGGTTACGTATAGCAGACTGTATAGACGTTAGGTGCAGTGGAGTGATGGTAGGAGGGTGGGTTGATGTCATAGCTCCACCTAATGTAGCAGAGCTGCAGGTGTAGCCTATTGGTGAGGGTGAGCAGGTGAAATAGGCTTTACAGAAAGCAGGGAGGGCTTCTTGCTGTAGTCCATTCCTAACCAAGCCCCCTTTGACACTTTGCGCACTTTTCCCGACTCACCAGCCCTGGAGAAGATTGCTTTACGCCCATCTACCTCTTTGTCTGCTTGTCTTCTAAGGATTTTTTTCATGCATTTTTTTTGCAATAAATAAATAAATTAATAAACAAAAAGAAAAATCAATATAAGTGGATAATAGATAGTCTATGGATAAGCATAGAATAAGAAGGTCTCTGTGTAGACTTACAATAGAGCCCAGGTGTGGATATCCACCCACTCCACTAGAAACACTTCATAGAAAAACATGGGTTATATTCTATTTTTCAAAAAGGAATTTCAGGCACTCACGATTAGATGGTTCAATTATTTTTTGTTTTGTTTATTCCAAGCATTCTGCAGTTTATCACAGCTTTAGAAGATGGTACATAGGCAAAACGTCCAAGCTAGCCGAGATCTTAGTTCACTAGTTGGGAGCCATCAGGGTCTGACGCGACGTTTCGGGGGAAAGCCCCCTTACTAACGCATGAGTAAGGTCCTATGATCCTCTCTATATTAGAACAGAAATAATTGATTGGAACCAGAGATAAGGAAGGCTCTAATAATGTGGTCAACAATACGTCTTATTAAGCTTCATCCACCTACTGTGTAAAGACATAAGTTGACATAAGTTGAAACAGGAATTCGAACAAGACAAGGCCTAGACCTAGTCAGGACATGTGGGAGCTGAGTTGAGCGAACTTACTGTAAATTGGTTTGTAATGAACCTCGCAGCTCGGCCATTAATGTCTTTGGTCTGCAGAGCTCCACTTGCCTGGAAAAGTCCAGGATGACAGTCTTAGGTCTTCCAGAACTGCATCCACATTTTCCAGGCACAACTGGAGCACTTGGAACGTTGAATTCATTTATGCAGACTAAAGTCATCAACTGCCGAGCTGCAAGGTTCGAAACAAACCAATTTACTTCTAAGTTCGCTCAACTCTGCGTAGGAGACGGTAACATGGTATTGGGTGTGGAGTCGCTATGCTAACTCAAGGTTTGGCTTTCCTCCATGAGTGAAGTCAAATTACCCTCTTTGTTTTCACTCTTTATCTTGCTCCAGGATGCTGAAGCTCTACTCGGCTGCTTGAGGGTATTGAGTCACTTCCCAGTAGGCAGCTGGCCCAGTGGACCAGATGACACTGGTGTAAAACGGCTAAGGATCAGACAAGGCAAGATGGGGGCCCATTCTCTGGTTGTGGGAAGGAGTCAAGACAGCTTAGTGAAGACATAGGCAGAAGGGTCGTGGCAGCGGCAGAAGTTCAAGGTCAATGGTCCAGGTCAAGCACAAGAAAGACAATACAGTACAGGAGGATAAGGCAGAGATGGGGTCGAGAGATCAGGCAGGAGAGCTTGGCATGGAACCGGAGGTCTGTCAATCAACATTTCACAGCTAAACCATGGTAAGAGAGTATTATACACTGTAGTACCTGTAAACATGCCAACATAGAAAAATACAGTTCATATGTACAATATACATTTCTTTCCCCAGGCTTATCTATCTGCGACTGTTGTGGAATAAGTGGCAGGTTTCCTTCAGAGGAAGTATACGTGATTTTCTCAGTAAGGAGAGAGCAGATAAGAATATTTTTCAATAACAAGGCATTCTTATCTCGATACCTCGACTTTGTCTATCGGTGGAGATCTGACGTGCCAAATCTCATATTTATATATCTGAGGAAACCAAAATAGTTACATAGCTGTGTAACATTTAGGAACAAAGGCGCTTGTGACCGTGTGGAATTATTTATTTCACGTGAATACGCCTTCTATACAGGCATAGTAATGGAATGCAGAGCTAGGCGTATCCTAGACCCAGCGCATTCATTACCAGCTCTCCTGTATATTTCTCATTTCTGCTCCGAAAAGGAAGAACTTTCTTATGTTTGTTATAACATTCTCATTGTTTCCAATCAAACTCAAATTTTGGCTTTCGTGATTTTTTTGATGGATTATTGAACATAGGGGGAGATTTATCAAAACCTGTCCAGAGGAAAAATTGCCCAGTTGCCCATAGCAACCAATCAGATCGCTTCTTTCATTTTGAACAAGGCCTCTGGAAAAATAGAGAAGCGATCTGATTGGTTGCTATGGGCAACTGAGCAATTTTTCCTCTAGACAGATTTTGATAAATCTCCCCCATAGACCTTACTTTTTGCAGTTTCTATAGTTGAGAAGGAGGCAAAGACAAGGGGGGGGGGGGGGGCGGTTTGTTTTTTATTTTATGCACTGACTTGTGCCGCTATGATCATCTAATTTTGAGCTGTTTTCATGCTGCCCATGATGGCTCCGTAATTGTAACTTGTTGTGCACTTCCAGTAAACATGATGTGCAGATTCACCAGTTGGTGCGCAAATGTCGTAGGCATGTGTGTGAGCCTATCACAGTATTTTTTCACTATTTAGGGGCTTCTTGTCATTTGTGAAAATTTATACAGTGACATGTGCCACATTTTGCACACCAACTAGGGAAACCACACATTCACATTGTGCAAAAATCTGTGCCAAACAGTTTAAAACCATTCAATCGAAAGTAATTTTTACCATTTTAAATCCTGACCTTTGTGGTTCATGTGGTTGCAGACTGTGGTGAAGCACGGTGTGGAAAGCCTTGTGGGGGTGTAGGGTAGTAGGGGTGTTGCTGTTCAATAGAATAAAGGACACTGTTAACCCTTGTCACTCGTGACGCCAGGGTGAGGGTTAAAACTCTGTAGTGATGCTGGGCCTATCGCCACTCTTCCCAAGAGCGATAGGTGAGTGTAAAATAAATGGATTGTCCACAGCAGCGCTGAACTTAAAACTTGCAGGAATCTTTACTGAAGATTTTCTGTATATGCAGTATCGGTAACAGTCCAGATAACAGAGTCTTTACAAACAGCACAGCAGTGATTGACAGATGCTTAGGACCAGAAAGTTCCCTTTAGATTTTGAGGATTGTATTTGCATAGATTCGCTGGATTTAGGGGTTGGATTAGGTCCAGAGGTCTTGCGGAGATAGCGGGGAATTGTAAGAACTAGCCGTCTCTAGCGCTAGCCTAAGCCGCAAGGCTTTGGTCCTAGTAATTTGTCTTGTAAGCTGCGGAGGTCCTACCTCATCCAGAGTCAGCAACCCAAGAGAGCGACAATATGGTGCAGCTCCCTTATATGGGCAGGGGCAGGACCGTTTTTGATTGGTCCAATCAGCTGTCACTCACCGTTACAATGGATTGTGGGTGATCACATGTCTAAAACCACCAAAGGTCCTTTAGCAAAAACCATAGATTCTGCAACCCGGTCACATGACCCGCAGGTCCTGCGACGCTAAAACAGTGAGTAATACCATATACATTTATTTATATAGATAATATTTACAAATATTAATTGACTAAGGGGTGACTAGGGGTTAAATGAGGAAAGCGAACCCCCGACAGTCCTAGGGACTCTAACTTTGGGGACTAATAACCAAGGCACAGTATGAAATACGGTGCCGGAACACCACAAGACCGTCAGCACAAAAGCAAACAGCTACCAAAGTATATAGCTGCCAGGCGTTCCATAGATATATCACCCCCAGACTCTGTTTTTGGAGGTTTATTTTAACATTTTCTTGTGTCTGGAATATGCAGTATTTGTTCACCTAACCCTTGTAAGATAAGTAAACAAAATGGCGTACATAAAAGAGTGGATCTCCATAGCAAAGGTCAACAAGGGTGCCCATTATGGTGCCAGGTTTTGCCATCCGGAACAAAAGGTCCTAATATTTGTTTCTCTTCCTCTACACTATCTAGGTAAGGGCTCATTCACACCGGTAATTAAAGCTTCATTGGCTAGTCTGTCGGAACGACGGGAGTTGAGTGAAAAAAATGTACTGTCCTATTCTTTTTCTCCGCTCAACTCCCATAACATACCGGAACATGAAGGACTTCATTAAAGGGGTACAAAGGATAGGGGATAAGATGTCTGATTGCGGGGGTCCCGCCACTGGGGACCCCCACAATCTAGCATACAGCACCCACTTGTAAGTACTTTTGCCTCCCGACCACGGGGACGGAGTATCGTGGCATCACGACTCTGCTACCGTGTGACGACACGCCCCGCCCCCTCAATGCAAGTCTATGGGAGGGGGCGTGACACCGTCACGCCCCCTCCCATAGACTTGCATTGAGGGGGCGGGGCGTGATGTCACACGGGGGCGGAGTTGGGACATCACGATACTCCGTCTCTGTGGTCGGGAGGCAAAAGACTGCGAACCTCCAGCGGTGGGACCCCCGCAATCAGACATCTTATCCCCTATCCTTTGGATAGGGGATAAGATGTCTTGGGGCCGGAGTACCCCTTTAATGACAATTGAATACATTGGGATCCTGTCAGTTGTGCTCCGATACATTTTGGGTCTTTTAGGTGCAAAAAAAAAAGCCGAATGGATCCAGAACTAAGGGAGCACAAGGACTTAATTCCCTGCCACAGTCTTTTCCAAGGTTGTATTTAGATGTTATGAAAATGAATATGATTCCATGACCCAATTGTTCACCCCATGATACCTTCCGACCCCTTAGTATAAATAAAGGTTTGCCACCCCTTTAGACACATAGGGGGAGATTTATCAAAACCTGTGCAGAGGGAATGTTGACCAGTTGGCCATAGCAACCAATCAGAGCAAAGAATCAATCTCATTGGTTGCTATGAGCAACTGGTAAACTTTTCCTCTGCACAAGATTTGATAAATCTCCTCCATTGATCGAGAATTTATCATTGTTTGTGTAAATGAAGTGATTTTTTTCCCACTTTTTTTGTCAGTCTTTTTCAGTCATACATTTCTTTCCAGTCTGACCACAGTGCTCTCTGCTGACACCTCTGTCCATGTCAGGAACTGTCCAGAGTCCAAGCAAATCCCCATAGCAAACCTATCCTGCGAACAGCTTGCAGGACAGGAGGAGGATCCCTACCTGCCTCCTCGCTGTCTGATCGCTGAATCACTGCTCCGTGCCTGAGATCCAGGCAGGAGCAGTCGAGTGGCGATAACACTGATCAATGCCATGCTATTGCATGGCAGTGATCAGTGTAGGTGATCAGTGTGTGCAATGTTATAGTCCCCTCTGGCCGCTATAACATTGCAAAAAAAAAGTAAAAATAAAGTGTTAATAAATGTGATTTAAACCCTTCCCTAATAAAAGTTTAAATCTGCCCCCCCCCTTTTCCCATTTTACACGTAAAAAAAATTCCAAAGTCCAAAATAGCATATTTTTGGTCACTATATATATATATATATATATATATATATATATATATAAATGAATGAAAAGTGATCAAAAAGTCAGATCAAAACAATGGTACCGATAAAAACTTCAGATCACGGCGCTAAAAATGAGCCATCATACCGCCCTGTATACGGAAAAATAAAAAAGTTATAGGGGTCAGAAAAGGACATTTTTTCAACGTATAAATTTTAGTGCATGTAGTTATCATTTTATTTTTGTAGCAAAATAAAATCAAACTTATATAAATTGGGTATTCTTGCGACTGTATGGACCTACAGAATAAATATCAGGTGCAATTTTTACCGAAAACTGCACTGCGTAGAAACGGAAGCAGCTAAAAATTACAAAATGTTTTTATTTTTCAATTTTGCCCCACAAATAATTTTTTTCTGGTTTTGCCATAGATTTTGTAGAAAAGTTGTTGGTGCAAGGAACAAGCCCTCATATGGATTTTCTGGTGGAAATTTTAAAGTGTTATGATTTTTAGAAGGTGAGGAGGAAAAAACAAAAGTGCAAAAATGAAAAATCGTCAAAGAGGGAAGGGGTTAAGTATGATACATCACCTTTAAGCATTGCGTCACAATGGGAGATTGATCAACAGAGGAAAGTTGCTGAGTTTCCCATAGCAACCAATCAGATTGCTTCTTTCATTTTTCAGAGGCCTCTTTAAAAATGAAAGAAGCGATCTGATTGGTTGCTATGGGCAACTCAGCAACTTTTCCTCTGGACAGGTTTTGATAAATCTCCCCCTTTAGTGCATTTGAAACTGGCATAAGTAAAAAAAAAATATTAAAATAAATAAATAATAAAAAGTGCAATCTCCCAAAAACTCAAATGATCGCAAATGCATCACAACGTGCGTTCCCCTATTCTAGCTTGCCAAACTCGCTTTACGTCTATGTAAGGTTTACTTTAGTGTTATGTAGTTCCTCTTGCGGGCTTCAAATTCTTAAAGGGGTACTCCACTGGAAAACATTTTTTTTTTTTTTTTTTTTATAAATCAACTGGTGCCAGAAAGTTAAACAGATTTGTGAATGACTTCTATTTAAAAATATTAACCCTTCCAGTACATATCAGCTGCTGTATGTTCCAGAGGAAGTTCTTTTCTTTTTGAATTTTCTTTCTGTCTGACCACAGTGCTCTCTGCTGACACCTCTGTCCATTTTAGGAACTGAAAATCACCATAGCAAACCTATCCTGCTCTGGACAGTTCCTAAAATGGACAGAGGTGTCAGCAGAGAGCACTGTGGTCAGACAGAAAATAACTTCCTGTGGAACATATATTAGCTAATAAGTACTGGAAGGGTTACGATTTTTAAATAGAAGTCATTTACAAATCTGTTTAACTTTCTGGCACCAGTTGATTTAAAAAAAAATAATAATAATAAAATGTTTCCAAGGAGAGTATCCCTTTAAGATCTAAAGTGTCAGCTGGACCTTTCACGGACTAAAAAAAACTGGTGTCATTTCCAATATATTGTCTTCTGGCACCAGGTCTTGCAGTCTTAGGTGGCCGTGTGAAAATTTTTGCATACTTTAGCATTCCGTCCCGGGGAGCTATGTCATCTAAAGCCATATATCAAAGTATTACCGCCTGTCAGTGTTTATAAACACTCAGTCACATGCACAGGGTCCCTATGTGGTCCCCCCCATTCCCAATAAATCTCACCCTCCTATCTGCTACCTGCAGTCTTATTTCCATTCAAGCATGGAATCGAGGGGGAGCTGTTTTTACAGCTGTGGCTCTCCCTGTTTCCAGTGGAAAAAGGATGTCTAAGGGTTCCATTAATCACATAATCCCATAGAGGTAAACAGTGGGAGCCGTAGGAGGTGGACTCCCTGTTCTCTGCGTGAAATGAGTTGAACTTTTTCTTTTTCATCGGTAGCCGGATCCTGAGCCCTATCAATGGAAAACATCTCTCGGCACTGCAAAGCATCAGAGAAGGTGAAAGCCGTAAATCAGGATCTGTAACATTCCGGAACCTTCTGTATATGACAAGTGTTCTGTAATGCGGAGCGCCCATCATCTGCTGAACTGGGACTAGTATCATGAGTAGCGATTCCTGTGAAGACTCCGGAAAATATTCCTACGATAAGAGTCTCGGACATTTTGGATTTCATGACAGACTAAAGGGGGTCAGCTACGAAAGAGTAGACGGAGATGGCACTCACCAATCAGCTATCTTCTTTATTATTGAAGACATCAGGTACATGTCAGCAACCATAACAGGTAGTAACAGAGATGGCGGGGGGCGCTGGCGCCCCCCGCCATCTCTGTAACTACCTGCTATGGTTGCTGACATGCATCTGATCTGATGTCTTGAATAATAAAAAAGATAGCCGATTGGTGAGTGCCATCTCTGTCTACTCTTTTATATCTGGTTATCTATCTGTCCCAACTGAGCACCACCAGCGGCAACATCTCCAACCCGGACCGTAACGCAGTTGGCCATTTTGGTTAATGTGAATTAGCCCCTAGTGACTAGCGCCAGCACCCCCCACCATCTGTTACTACCTGCTATGGTTGCTGACATGTACCTGATGTCTTGAATTATAAAGAAGATAGCTGATTGGTGAGTGCTGTCTCTGTCTATTCTTTTGTATCTGGTTATCTATCTGTCCCGACTGAGCACCACCAGCGGCAGCATCTCCTACCCAGAACGAAACGCAGTTGGACATTTTGGTTCATGCGAATTAGCCCCTAGTGACTAGCACCGGCGTCGCCCACCATCTCTGTAACTACCTGCTATGGTTGCTGGCATGTATCTAATGTCTTGAATTATAAAGACGATAGCTGATTGGTGAGTGCCGTCTCTGTTTACTCTTTAGCATCTGGTTATCTATCTGTCCCAACTGAGCACCACCAGCGGCAGTATCTCCAACCCCGACCGTAACGCAGTTGGCCATTTTGTTTCATGTTAATTGGCCCCTAGTGACGAGCGTCGGCGTCGCCCACCATCTCTGTAACTACCTGCTATGGTTGCTGACATGTATCTAATGTCTTGAATTATAAAGACGATAGCTGATTGGTGAGTGCTGTCTCTGTTTACTCTTTAGCATCTGGTTATCTATCTGTCTCAACTGAGCACCACCAGTGGCAGCATCTCCAACCCAGAACATAACACAATTGGCCATTTTGGTTCATGTGAATTAGCCCCTAGTGACTAGCGTCGGCGTCGCTCGCCATCTATGTAACTACCTGCTATGGTTGCTGACATGTATCTGATCTGATGTCTTGAATAATAGAGAAGATAGCCGATTGGTGAGTGCTGTCTCTGTCTATTCTTTTGTATCTGGTTATCTATCTGTCCTGACTGAGACCTCCAGCGGCAGCATCTCCAACCTGGTCCGTAATGCAGTTGGCCATTTTGATACATGCAAATTAGCCCCTAGTGACTAGCGCCGGGGTCGCCCGCCATCTCTGTAACTACCTGCTATGGTTGCTGACATGTATCTGATCTGATATCTTGAATAATAAGGAAGATAACCGATTGGTGAGAGCCGTCTCTGTCTACCCTTTAGTATCTGGTTATCTATCTGCCCCGACTGAGCACCACCAGCGGCAGCATCTCTAGCCCGCCTGTAAAGCAGCTGGCTATTTTGCCTTATGTTAATTAGCCTCTAGTGACTGCGGTGCCGGATTCACCTTTTTCTTCTGTGCCAGACTAAAGATGGTCATACACATTAGCAAACCTGTTATCACTTTCATGCTGCTCAAAGTCATCATCATGAGTCATTAGGGAGTCATCACCATCTCATGCCAGTCATCAGGGCATCATTGTCACCAGTCATCAGAGCGTCCTTGTAACGACCCACAGGTGGACCCACTGTGCTACAAGTGGCAGCTAGCCAGGCAGGCAGAGACTAAATATAGCGACCAGACGCAGCAGAACTGAACAGGTGTTTATTAGCAGAGCAGGTACTGTGACAACAGCTAGCCAAGATGGCTACAGGTGCAGGCTGGCTGGAACAAGCTGCAAGCAGACAGGAATCACAGACAGGAATCGTGGTAGACAGTCCAAGTTCATACACAGGAGATACAGGTCAGGGACAAAGGGATGAGGCAAAGGTAAAGTCCAACATACAGGCAGGGATCAGGGACACAGGTTAAGCAGACAGACTGAAATATTGCAACCTTGCTGAGGCTGGAAGAGCAGGTGTAGCAGACTTATATCTGCAGTGCTTGGCTGGGATTGGAGGAGGATCCTTTAGGAAGTGCATGCTGAGCAGGAGACACACCAGAGCAGGAAGACCAGGCAATACAGCAGACACATGGCACAGAGAATGTCACACAATGCTGGTAAGAATCAGGACACACTATGGACACACCATGGTCCCTTAACAGGCTATGTTTATTGCATAGTTTATAAGGTTGAAAAAAAAGAGTCCAGTTTAAACTAATACCATATTGCAAAAAAAAAAAAAAACCAAAAGGCTGATGCCAGTTGCCCCATATTGTTCTTTGAACCCGTACAAGGTGTAACACAACCCCAACCTACCAGTATCTACCATGTTCCATTTATAATACTGGTGCCTCCCCATGTTCCAAGAGGCCTTCAGGTCCCTGCAGCCACCATTCATAGGTGCAGCTGCTACCTCTGCACCCCCTATGGTTACACCCCTGGCTTCATTCTATATCATGCACTTTGTGAGTTAAGTTTACATTATTAAACTTTCCTACTCACCCCCCCCCCCCCCGCCCCCTCCGAACACCAGACATAGAGACTGTATTAAATATGAAAGTCGCTTTTACGGTAAACCCATTGTAAAGCGCTGCGTATCCTGTGTTAGCTCTTGGATCACAAGTTCATTTTGCTCCGTAACACAGCCTATATTACGAGTGAATTTTCCAGCGCACCGGGTCGTACATAAAAAAGTCAACGGGGATCTGCGGCATCTGCAGGAGAAAACATTTTCGTATTATGAAATTGCGAGGCAGACCAATTTAAAGTCTACTTCTATGTAAATTCTTGAAAAACTTGGCATTTCTTGCTGTCTTCGCTCCTAGTATTTATTTTCCTCTGTTTTACCTTACCCTTATTCCCCTGGGGGCCATATCTTCAGCTTCAAAAATACGTTTCTTCCCAATGAAAGTAATGTCAGAATGCGGTTTCCTGTAATGTGATTCAGAGTATTGTGCAATCTATCCCACATGTCTTTGATTTTTGACCAGAATTTTTTTTGACTGTATCCATGTTGTAATAAAAAAAGTTAAGGGGGAAAAAATAATGTAACGTTACGTTTGACAATCTGAAGGCACAACACGTTGGCAGCAGATGAAGGACAAGCTACGGAGCTGAACGAAAGGTGAAAATGTATCTTCTCCTAGATGATGATCTCCATGCAACATAATATGTCTCCTCCACAAGGCTTCAGCTATCCATACGGAGTCAGGAAGGAATTTTCCCTCTGTTTTGGGGCAATTGGCATCAGCCTCATGTTTTTTTTTGCCTTCCTCTGGATCAACACAGTAGGGTTTTTGGTTGACTTGATGGACTCTTGTCTTTTTTGCAGCCTATATATGGTCTTTTGCAGACGTTTCATTGTACCTTCATTCTGGGGCTGCAGGTTGGAGACCAATGGTATCATGGCCCATCTACAATGAGTCTTATATGTTGATATGGGAAGCTTAAAGGGGTACTCTGGCCCTAAGACATCTTATCCCCTATCCAAAGGGTCCTGCCGCTGGGGACCCCCCAATCTCTCATGCAGCACCCACCTGTCTCAGCTGCACGAAGCGATAATCGCTCAGTTTCTGAAGACTTACTACCCCAGGGCCGGAGTACTTGCATTGAGGGGGCGAGCGTGACATCACAAGGGGGCAGACTCGTGACACACGCCCTGCCCCCTCAATGCAAGTCTATGGGAGGGGCGTGGCCATCACGCCCCTCCCATAGACTTGCATTGAGGGGGTGGGGCATGACATCACGACCCCGCCCCTTGTGACGTCACAAGGGGGCGTAGTCGTGACATCATGATACTGAGTCTTCAGACATGGAGCGATTATCACTTTGTGCAGCTGAGACAGGTGGGGGCTGCATGAGAGATTATGGGGGTCCCCAGTGGCGGGACCCCCACGATCAGATATCTTATCCCCTATGCTTTGGATAGGGGATAAGATGTCTTAGGGCCAGAGTGCCCCTTTAAAGGAAATCTGTCATCAGTTTCACCTGCACTAATCTGTCAGTACAGAGCGGTAGAGCCGGTGACACTGATGACAACCATACTTACCTGATCCTGCTCTGTGCTCCGGTCCTTCGTTTTAGTGCAATTTTTTTTTTGTCACCTCATTTTTAGATGAACTAATAAACCGTGATGTTTTAATCTTTGTCTGAGGAGCTGGACACTACTTATTAGAATTGCTTCTATATTTCCTTGGGACCTGGCCCATTGCTCTCTGTTCTGTGCTCCTTGTGGACATTGTTCATATATTAGTGACCTGATTTGCACCTTTTTCTTTTTTCATTCCTGCTTTAAAGGGTTCTGCAGCAAAAATGAACCAATCCCCAAAGGGAACCGGCTCTGAGTGAGGAGCGCCTGCGGTAGACGGCACACGCTCCATTGATTTCTATGGGAGCTCCGAAAAGACCCGAGTTCAGCACTCGGGCATCATCTGTGCTTCTATAGAAATGAATAGAGCGTGCTGTCTACCGGTAGACGACACGCGCTCCTCACTGAGAGAGCCGGGGTTCCGTTATGGAGATCGCGGGGGGTCCACCTGGTGGGCTCAGCTACTTATCCCATATCCTGTGGATAGGGGATAAGTTCATTTTGGCTGCAGTACCCCTTTAAGGAGGTGGTTCACACACCAAAAGTCCACAATTGGAAAAGGAGCTTTGGCGGCTAAAAACTGCTTAACCCTTTAAGGACTCAGCGTTTTTCCTCCTTACCTTTTAAAAGTCATAACCCTTTCAATTTTGCACCTACAGACCCATATGATGTCTTGTTTTTTGCACCACCAATTCTACTTTGTAATGACATCAGTCATTTTACCCACCGATCTATGGCAAAACTCCCAAAAAATATATTTGTGGGACATAATTGAATAAAAAAACAAAAAAAAATACCATTTTGTAATTTTGGGGGCTTCCGTTTCTACGCACTACATTTTTCGGTAAAAATGACACCTTATCTTTACTCTGTAGGTCCATACAATTATAAGGATCCCCTACTTATATAGGTTTGATTTTGTTTTACTTCTGGTAAAAATCATAACTACATGCACAAAACTTAATACGTTTAAAATTGTTATCTTCTGACCCTATTTTGGACTTTGGAATTTTTTTACGTATACGCCATTGACCGTGCGGTTTACTTAATGACATATTTTTATAGTTTGGACATTTACACACACGGCGATACCACATGTGTTTATATTTATTTTTATTTCCATCTTTTTTTTTTATATGAAAAAGGGGGGTGATTCAAACTTTTATTAGGGAAGGGGTTAAATCACATTTATTAACTATTTTTTTTTACACTTTTTTTTTCTTTTTGCAATGTTATAGCCCCCATAGGGGACTATAACATGCAATAGTCTGATTGCAGACACTGATCAATGCTAAGCCATAGCATAGCATTGATCAGTGTTATCGGCGCTCCACTGCTCCTGCCTGGATCTCAGGCACGAAGCAGTGAATCGGCGATATGACAATGAGGAGGCAGGTAGGGACCCTCCTCGTGTCCTAACAGCTGATTGGGACACTGCGGTTTTTTAACTTTAGACGTGGCGATCAACTTTGATCGCCGCGTCTAAAGGGTTAATACCAGGCATCACCGCGATCGTCGATGTCCGGTATTAGCCACGGGTCCCGGCTACCGTTAGCTGCCGGGACTGATCCGCTATGATGCGGGGGCATCCTTAAGAGGTTAAAAGGGTTATCCAGGAATAGGAAAACGGAGCTAATTTCTTTCAAAAACTGCTTTCCGTCTGTCTCCAGGTTGGGTGCAGTTCTGCAGCTCAGTTCCATTGAAGTGAATGGAGCCAAGTTGTAAAACCATACCCAATCTAGGGGACAGATATGGAGCTGTTTTTGAAAGAAATTAGCTTTGTTTTTTCCTATTCCTGGATCACCCCATAAAGTTGAATACATTTTTTTAATATTTTTTTTTTCAGATTGGCATATGAATGGCCAGTTTTAATAAATGTGGACCGAAATATATAACTTATACAACGATTATGTTTAATTTTTAATAAAACCGGAAAACTCCTCTAAATCCTCCAGGTTACGAGCCCAGGAAAAGTTTATTGCTGGCCCCCAAGCCAATATTTTATTAACTATATCAGGTCTCCAAAGAGATTTTCTTATTAACCCCTTGCAGCCCGCAGTCACTAGTCCATTTGCAATACACCCACAAAAAATCTTCCAATTACTTGCTGCCATTAGCTAAAACATCTACTGGCGCCATTGTTTTTTTTTTTTTTTTTTTTTGCCTATTATGAATTTACAATAGATGACTGATAATTTTGGAAATAAAAAACGAAATTCATTTGCTGCATATATTGAAAGCTTCCATTTTCTGCCCGGAGGAACTTGTTTTTGTGGCTTTCTGTCATTTGTCAAGTACAGTTTTGTCTCGACTTGGCTTCCTTTCCAAGAATTTGGCCAATACATTATGGGGATGATTAAAGCCATACTGTTCGGAGCAGCATTGATGTGATGTGTGGAATAGATTCATAGGGACGTTCCGAAACAGGTTTGACAGCTGAACATATCTCACCTAATCACGCTAACGTACCGCAGGCGACATGTAACCTACTGTGGACTGGAAACTGCTGTCGTTGTTTGCATTGACTCCAAGCAGATGAAGAACGTGCCCACTTATTGACTACAACACGCTGCAACGTTTCTCTAAAATGGATGTAAGTGGAAGAATCCGCTTTGGTGAACTTTAGGTGAACCTAGTAGGGAATTGCACACATAACAATACCATAGTGAACATCTATTACTGCCCCATAATAACTTAGATACATATGTGGTGTCCCAGCACCAAAGGCTATCCTGTGGCTTCGGACTTCCTTGGGCAGACCTGCGGCACAGGTGTTTTCATTGGTATCATGTTATATGTTATTTCTATATATGTTATTTAAATATGTTTTGTACCTTTAAGAGAGGAGCTGGGTAGACCCATGAGACCCTGCCTGCCAATGGGAACCCCTAAATTCTCAGCCATATAGAATGGGGGGGGGGGGGGGGAGAGGAGTTACCTCGGTCTAGCCTTAGTGCCTAGCCTAGCTCCAATGTGGTAAAGGTGTAAGGTGTGTTGTGTGCTTTAAGGGAAGGCCCAGAACAAATCTATCTCATCCGGTAATTCTGCAAGGATCACACGCACGGTGGAAGTTCATGCCCTGGCGGAGAAAGCTACAGGACCTTGACAGAACCCTAGCTACCTGGATCAATCTTAAAGGGGTACTCCGCCCCTAGACATCTTATCCCCTATCCAAAGGATAGGAGATAAGATGTCAGATCGCGGGGGTCCCGCCGCTGGGGATCCCCGGGATCTCGGCTGCAGCAGCAACCTGTTGCGGCTTCCGGAAACGCTGGAGGCTTCGGCTCCCGACCACGGTGACGTGAGATCGTGACATCACGACTCCGTCCCCATGTGATGTCACGCCCCGCCCCTCAATGCAAGTCTATGGGAGGGGGCGGAATCGTGAAGTCACGATCTCCCGTCACCGTGGTCGGGAGGCGTTAATTATTTATTTATGTATTAATTATCTTTTTTTATTTATTTATTTGCGCATACGCCATAGACGGAGCGCTTCAATTGATGATATATTTTTAAACTTTGGACATGTACGCACGTGGCGATACCACATATGTGTATGTTTGTTATAATATACTGTATTTAATTTATGTGTATATACACATATATACACACACATATATATATATATATATATATATATATACACACACACACACTTTTTTTTTTTTTTGCACTGTTATAGCTCCCACAGGGGGCTATGACACTGCACTCACTGATCCTGACGCTGATCACTTGCCATGTATTAACATGGCAAAGATCAGTGCTATCAACGATCGATTGCTCAAGCCTGAATTTCAGGCTTGGAGCAATCAATCAACGAGCGGACGTGCAGGAGGCAGGTGAGTGACCCTCCTGCTGCGTCCCAGCTGATCGGGACATCGTGATTTTATCGCAATGGTCCCGATCAGCCCGACTGAGCAGCCGGGATGCTTGCAATTTCACTTTCAGACACAGTGATCAACCTTGATCGCCGCTTCTAAAGAGGTAATGCCGGACATCTGCCCGATCGGCGATGTCCGGCATTAGCATGGGTCCCGGTTGCTAATAGCAACCGGGACCCAGCGGATATAATGCGCGCTCGCCTTTGAGCGCACATTACAACTTGGGACGCGCAAATGGACGTTAATAAACGTCCATTTGCGCAAAGGGGGTTAAGCCAGCAGCAGCAACCCAGGGGCCGCCACCTCCAGAGACGGAGGGGACAACAGGTGGGGGGAAAGGAGACGGAGGGGACCGCACAGGGGGGGACAAGAAGGAAACTAGAGCATGCTCATAAGGAGCACGCCTGGGGAGAGGGATCAAGGTACAGGCAGGGGAGAGGGCTCGGGGCAGGGAAGAGGGCAAAAGGAACGGGCGGGACAGGGCGCACAGGGACTACAGGGGAAAGGAGAGCGGGACTGAGAAGAGGTCCGCCAGCCTCCCGAACCCAACGCTGGCACAACAGGAGGGGAGGCCAGCCCAGCCACAAGCGAGCATGCCAGCCCTCACCCTCCTGCTCCATCTGGGCCATAAATAAGGGGCAGACACTTACCAACCGGCAGCAAAACTCCGGGTCCTGGGCAGATTGAGGGGGGAAGGGAGGCAACACAGCTATAAATACCCAGGGGAGGGCCCCTGAAAGCCCGGGAAACTATTACACCCCTGATTGGTGCACTCCTTCCCCACCCCCCCCCCACCCATGGGACATACCACTATAGCCACTGACAAGTTTTACAGGCGGGGAAGGGGGCTAAAAACCTTGCCTGTATATTTCTTAACCCCTTAACTGCTCACCAGTCAGGGGGCAAGCTAGTTATGCACAGCTTGCCCCTCCAAGTAGTAGTCACTTGATTTGCAGAGATATTTGTAACTCACGGTTTAGAAGTGGCTGCCGGTCCTTAGGCTTTGGCCTAGATTATATGAATTTGCAGTATACAGGACTTTGTGCTTTCTTTAATGCCAGGAACTAAGAAAGTGAATTAAGAGACTACAGCCCCTTATATACTAAGGGGCTGGACTAAATCCCATTGGTTGCTAGTTGCCTGGGGTACCTGTGCCCTTGGAACTCTGGGTATGTCACATGACTGCAGGTCACATGACTAACACTCTATACACTTTGTACAACTTTATACATATGAACAACCACATTAAATGAACACAATAAATACACATGGGATTTATACAATACACTTGATCTGGGGGAAGCCCTGCAGGAGAGCCCTGTGGACCTATGGGACTCTTCCTGAGGGGACTTAAGGATGGTACAGAACTAGGTTCGGTACCAGGACACCACAAATCACTGGATCACCGACCCTTTCCCAGAATCTAATGACTATAACCTGTAATAATATAACACTCCAGAGATGTATTCAGGCCCCTTGTGGTGAGTTCACTTGCTCCATCGTGAGCTCAATGGTCTCCATCGTCTGTGCTACAGGTTGTCATCTCCGGTTGACTTCCTGTTACTTACCACTCCAGCCAGGCCCAGAAATGTGTGTCACTCTGACTTCCTGCTCCTGGCTGCCACCATGCTCCTGCCATGCACAGTACCTTCCTATCCGCTGGACCAGCTGCTACTCACACCGGGACCAACCTTGTGGAGTGACTTGGTACCGTTTAGCAGCAGAAGTCCGGCTTCCACATCCTAGTAATGGGTGAAGACCTAGAGGGTACCTAGACTTCTCTTCAGACGTGGCCTAAAGTCAAACCTGTTTGCTAGCAAAGCACCCCCCCCCCCATTATTGCCCATCACACACTGCTCTTACAGTAAAGAATCCATTTCTGTTTTGACGTACTAAATCCATTCCATTTATTACTCTAGTTTCTCATCTTTGAACCCTCTCCAGCTCCACTATGTCTATTTTGTACATTGGGGCCCAAAACTGTATCCTATGCCACACATGCCTCCTTTAACCCCTTCCCTTCCCAGGGTGGATGGGTATGTCCTGGGGAGTAAACAGCTTTGGAGCAGGATTGTGATGTGATCCCGCTCCGTACTAGGCAGCCCCCACTTTGAATCGATATCCAGGGGCCACAACTAATAGCCTGCAGCTATTAACCCTTTAGATCCTGCCATCAAAGTCATGTAGGGGCCTAAAGCCAATAAAATTTCTGATTTCAGTCCTTTCTTACAGCTGAGACCAATATAGGGATATTATGGGGTTTCTATCAGCTGAACTGACGGCTGGAGGGTCCCTACTAACGATCTTGTCTTTCCATCTCCAGGCTAGAAAAGCAGAGTCATTTTTACCATAAATGCACTGCGTAGAAACGAAACCATCTAAAAGTTGCATAATGATTTTTTTTTCAATTTCCTCCCACAAACATAATTTTTTTTTGCCTTTACCGTATATTTTGCTGTAAAATGAGCGATGTCATTACAAACTTAAATTGGCCCTGAAAACAACAAGCCTCATATGGATCTGTAGATGGAAAACTGAGCTATGGATTTCAAAGCCGGGGAGGAAAAAATGACAACCTGAAAACAAAAGGGGTTCATCCCCCCCCCCCCAAAAAAAAAAAATCTTATTTGCCTTGGCATCAGCTGCCTGACACTGGTTGCCATTATTAAAGGGGTATTCCGGGCAAAAACATTTTATCCCCTATCCAAAGTATAGGGGATAAGATATCTGATCGCAGGGGGCCCTCTGCTGAGACCCCCGCGATCTCCCTGCAGCACCCGGATTCTATGCGGGTGCTGAATCTCCAGTTTCAGAAACCTACAGATTTTCGGGACTGAGGACGTGATGGATAGGGGATAAAATGTTTTTGCCTGGAATACCCCTTTAACTGTTTACAATTCCAAATAATGCATCATTCAAAGACTTCTATGGGTTTTCACTGTTTCTGGTGATCACTCAGGTGCATGGTGCAGTATGATGGCTCAGTGGTTGGCATTGTTGCCTTATCAGAGCTGGGGTAGTAGGCTTCAGGGCAACATCTGCATTGAGTTCGTATGTTCTCTACAAGTTTACGCACACTCCAAAAACATACTGATAGCATCATGTGAAATTCAGATACAGAATATGTTGGTGCTATGTGAATAATGGAATCATTAGGGTTTTGTTGCCGCCAGGACTATTATCATTATAGTTCTGTCTTGACCGTGTGTCACTTCACCAGGACAGATTGTTATTCACTATCCATGAAGATTTCTGTGATCCAGATCTCAATGTAGCTTAAAAAAAAAGTATGCTATTTATTTTTTTTTTTCTAGAGAGAGAAAAATAGTTAAAACAAGGATGGCTGGTGTGAATGCGGATTTAGTTATCCCTGACTATGAGCTTACTACTCGAAATGCGTCAGAGTTCACCTAGCTTTAACTATTTGTATGGAATAAAGTTCTTATTTTAACTACATTAGGTGCGGGATCGATCGCCTGACTTCTCGATTATTCACCAATTTATAACCGCGCACCCTCCTGAAGCCGGACTTCATCTAGACATCTGTAGTTAGAGATGTCAGGTGATTTGCAGCTTTGTACCCCCCCTATTATACATGAAGATTTCTATCAAATAACCTGTGTCAGCATTCACCTAGTTTTCGCTTTTTTGGCTTTAAGGTCTTACTTTAACTATATTAGGAGTTGGATCCATTTCTGATTCATGATCATGCACCCTCCTGAAGCTGGACGTCAGGTGATCTGAAGCTGTGTACCCCCCTGCTATACATTAAGATTTCTATCAAATAACTGCAGGGAGATACCGTGACCATTGTGATTAGTTCATATAGTTCATATTTCCTTTGTTATCCCATATTAGTTTCTTTACAGATCACTTAATGCTGTAGATGTATTATGCTTGCTTGCTGTCAAGAATAGGACTTCTCAAATTTCAATGAAACTCTGCTGCTGCTTGAATGCAGTGGGACTCAATGGGACTCTGCTGCTGCAGAATTACCATGTGGAATTCCGCACGGAAATTCTGCCATGTAAACATAGCCTCAGGCTTGGTAGAATGGCAATTACTTTGTTTACTGCTGCTTAACCCCCTAACGACCACAGACGTAAATGTACGTCCTGGCTTGGCGGTACTTGGCGCACCAGGACATACATTTACGTCCTGTGTATGACCACGAGCATCGGAGCGGTGCTCGTGTCATACACGGCAGGTTCCGGCTGCTATCAGCAGCCGGGGACCTGCTGGTAATGGCCGACATGCGCGATCGCACGGATGTCCGTCATTAAGCCCCTCAGATGCCGTGATCAGTACAGATCACGGCATCTGTGCCAATGCGCATGTTAAAATAGATAATCGGATCGCTGCCGCGGTGATCCGATCATCTGTAGGGCGGATGGAGGTCCCCTCACCTGCCTCCGTCCGTCTACCGGCGTCTCCTGCTCTGGTCTGAGATCGAGCAGACCAGAGCAGAAGATCACCGATAATACCGATCAGTGCTATACCCTATACATAGCACTGAACAGTATTAGCAATCAAATGATTGCTATAGATAGTCCCGTATGGGGACATGAAAAGTGTAAAAAAAAAATTAGAAAAATTTTAAAAAATAAGTAAAAAAAAAAGTGACAAATCCCCTTTTTCCCATTTTACCTCCAAAAAGCTTAATTTTTTTAAATAAACATATTTGGTATTGCCGCGTGCGTAAATGTCCGAACTATCAAAATATAATATTAATGATCCCATACGGTGAACGGTGTAAACGTAAAAAATAAAAAAAGTTCCAAAAATTCTGCTTTTTGTCACATTTTATTTAAAAAAATTATAAAAAATTAGCTAAAAGTTTTTTATATGCAATTGTGGTATCAATAAAAAGTACAGATGATGGCACAAAAAAAGAGTCCTCATACCACCCTATATGCAGAAATATGAAAAAGTTATAGGTGGTCAAAATAGGGCTAATTTAGATTACTGATTTTGTACAAAAAGTTTTAGATTTTTTTTTAAGCGGTACAAAAATATAAAAGTATCTAGCCATGGGTATCATTTTAATCGTATTGATCCACAGAATAAAGAACACATGTCATTTTTACCTTAAAGTGTACAGTGTGAAAACAAAACCCTCCAAAATGTGCAAAATTGGGGTTTTCATTTTTTTCCATAATTTTTGGGGTTTGCTGTATATTTTAACGTAAAATGAGAGGTTTCATTACAAAGTACAATTGGTCATGCAAAATACAAGCCCTTTTATGGGTCTGTAAATGGAAATATAAAAGATTTATGGATTTTAGAAGGCGAGGAGGAAAAAACAAAAACGCTAAAATAAAATTGGCCTGGTCCTTAAGGTTAAAATGAGCTTGGTCCTTAAGGGGTTAAACATATACATGTGCATGAGAAGGTTACTGCTTCAGTGCAGGCCTGGTGCAAGGATTTTTGCCACCCTAGGCGAAAGCTAATTTTGCCATCTCTTGATCCTGCCCATTGGCTCCATACTACTGAGGTGACACACTGTAACAAGCCTCCTCATTATTACTGGGGTGTCACATTGTAAAAAACTTCTCCTCATGTAATTACCTTACTACTGGGGGGACAAAATGTAACAAACCCCCTCCTCATGTAATCTCCTTACTACTGGGGTGACACACTGTAACACACCTCCTCCTCATGTAATCTCCTTACTACTGGGGTGACACACTATTTGCTGGATGGATGGATGGGTGCTTCGGATGCTGACTAACTTTATTGCGCCCCCATCAAGAGTGTGCTCTAGGCAGCTGCCTGTTTTGCCTATAGGTAGAACTGGCCCTGCTTGAGTGGGAAAGCTCTGTGAGTGCTATGATTATTGCTGTTTGAGCAGATTACTGCTTGGGCGGGCTCTCATGATTAAACCTGATTACTATGAGGAAGAGTGATTGCTGCATAAAGAAGTAGGGTTATTAGATTTCTGAATGGGAACACTGCTGGGGTGGGGAATATAAGATAGCCGAAAGTTATTATTGCTGGGGAGAAGATATCAGATGCCTGCTGAGAGTGAATATAAGATACAACTGGGGGGATTTGATGAATTTATTACTTCTAGGGGCAGAATCAGATGTTTGTCTGGAAAGTGAATACTTATGGGGGGATGAGACGTGAACCCTGAATGTGATTACTGCCGGGGTATGGGATGTGAGCCCTGGATATAATTACTGCTGGGGGACAAGATGTGAGCCCTGAATGTGATTACTGCTGGGGGACAAGATGTGAGCCATGAATGTGATTACTGCCAGGGTATGCGATGTGAACCCTGAATGTGATTACTGCTGGGGGATGAGATGTGAGCCCTGAATGTGATTACTGCTGGGGGATGAGATGTGAGCCCTGAATGTGATTACTGCTGGGGCATGAGATGTGAGCCCTGAGTGTGATTTCTGCTGGGGGATAAGATGTGAGCCCTGAATATAATTAGTGCTGGGGGGATGAGATGTGAGCCCTGAATGTGATTACTGCTGGGGGATAAGATGTGAGCCCTGAATGTGATTACTGCTGGGGGATGAGATGTGAGCCTTGAATATAATTACTGCTGGGGGATGAGATGTGAGCCCTCGATATAATTACTGCTCAGGGGGATGAAATGTGAGCCCTGAATGTGATTAATGCTGGGGATGAGATGTGAGCCCTGAATGTGATTACTGCTGGTGGATGAGATGTGAGCCCTGAATATAATTACTGCTGGGGGATGAGATGTGAGCCCTGAATGTGATTACTGCTGGGGGATATGATGTGAGCCCTGAATGTGATTACTGCTGGGGGATGAGATGTGAGCCCTGAATGTGATTACTGCTGGGGGATGAGATGTGAGCCCTGAATGTGATTACTGCTGGGGGATGAGATGTGAGCCCTGAATGTGATTACTGCTGGGGGATGAGATGTGAGCCCTGAATGTGATTACTGCTGGGGGATGATGTGAGCCCTGAATGTGATTACTGCTCAGGGGGATGAGATGTGAGCCCTGAATGTGATTACTGCTCAGGGGGATGAGATGTGAGCCCTGAATGTGATTACTGCTCAGGGGGATAAGATGTGAGCCCTAGATATAATTACTGCTGTGGCATGAGATGTGAGCCCTGAATGTGATTACTGCTCAGGGGGATGAGATGTGAGCCCTGAATGTGATTACTGCTCAGGGGGAGGAGATGTGAGCCCTGAATGTGATTACTGCTCAGGGGGATAAGATGTGAGCCCTAGATATAATTACTGCTGGGGCATGAGATGTGAACCCTGAATGTGATTACTGCTGGGGGATAAGATGTGAGCCCTGAATGTGATTACTGCTAAGGGGGATGAGATGTGAGCCCTGAATGTGATTACTGCTCAGGGGGATGAGATGTGAGCCCTGAATGTGATTACTGCTCAGGGGGATGAGATGTGAGCCCTAGATATAATTACTGCTGGGGGATCAGATGTGAGCCCTGAATGTGATTAATGCTGGGGGATGAGATGTGAGCCCTGAATGTGCGTAAATGCACTAGTGACTTATAGGTATTTTGTGTTACTGTTTTTTTTTTTCTTGCTATTTGCTTGGGGTGCCTTGGGGTAAGATTTTTTTGGGAAAACACTGGGTTAAGGGTTGCATAAGATAAGATGTGAGTCTATGGCGTAGGCTTAATGCCATTGGCTGGTTATTATAGTTACACCCTTTAACTTACAGATGATTATTTAAAAAAAAATATATAAAAAAAAAAATATATATATATATATATATATATATATATATATATATATATAATTTTTTTCGTTTCATTAATACATTTCTATAAAGATCTGGATTAGCAGAAAATCTCAGGCCAAATATTGAACACGGAAATTAAAATTAAATTGAGTTAATGTATAGGAGCCGGACCTGGATTCTATATGGAGCGGCCGGCGTGTAATGTCTTTTTCTTTTTTAGACCTGCAGAGAAAACAAAAGCTGTTGGTTTAAGATATTTAGCACAAAGAATTGTAGTGACTTGCAGGAGGCCGGGGTTAAAGTTCACAACACGAGGCCTACCGATTCGGGATTAAAGTCAAGTTTTTGTAGTGATGGAAAAAACGTTTGACGCTTTTCCTCAATGACTCCTGCTAACACGAGCCAGCTGAGGGAACACAAACAGAGGTGCTGGAGCAGGCACAAATCCTCACTTCCTCTGAAATTTCCAGCTCACTTTTTATTTTTTTTTTTCCTGCCGAATTCCAGACAGATGAAATTTTCCTGGCTCCCGCCTATTGTTGGCAATATCTTTCATCTGCATGGCCGTAAATCAGGGAAAATTAAAGGTTTCTATCTGACTGACGGCTCAAAATGATCTAATGTGAGGAGATTCTTATTGTGTCGCTCAAGTTTAATTATTTCTAATGGTGCTCAAAGGAGGATCTCCACCGGGCCCCAAAGAGCTGACCGCAGGTGCGCTGGTGGGGGTGGGGTAGGGGGGCTCTCCATTACGGATAATATCATGGGATATGGTTTAGTGATCTTACCGCTACTACTGTTACCAGTCTCTCAGCTGGGAGTCTCACACATGCAGCACTTCTAGTATTATTATAAAATCTTATTCTCATATGTATCCCCTATTATTTATTCATTAAAGACTAAAAAAAAAATAATTTAAAAAAATCTCAAAATGACAGCTTGCAAGAATTAAAATACAATGTGTTCGGAAAGTCTTCAAACCCTTTTTATTATTTACATTTTGTTGAGTCCTGGTGCTAGAATAAAATTGATAAAAATTCAGATTCCCGATAAAATTCTGATTCCCCCCCCCCACATATTCTGTACTCTGTACCACGTAATGAGAATGGAAAAAACTGAATTTTTGAAATTTTTTAAACACATTTTTAAAAGGTTACTTTTCAACACCTTAAAGGGGTAGTCCAGTGGGGAAAAACTTATCCCCTATCCTAAGGATAGGGGATAAGTTTGAGATCGCGGGGGGTCCGACCGCTTGGGCCCCCTGCGATCTCTCTGTACGGGGGCCAGGCTGTCCGGCCAGATAGCGGGTGTCGACCCCCGCACGAAGCGACGGCCGACACGCCTCCTCAATACATCTCTATGGCAGAGCCGGAGATTGCCGAAGGCAACGCTTCGGCTCTGCCATAGAGTTGTATTGAGGGGGCGTGTCGGCCGCCGCTTCGTGCGGAGGTCGACACGCCCCCTTCCCGCTGGCTGTCGGGGCTCCGTACAGGAGATCGCAGGGGGCCCCAGCGGTCGGACCCCCCGCGATCTGCAACTTATCCCCTATCCTTAGGATAGGGGATAAGTTGTTCACCACTGGGTCACCACTGGACTACTTCTTTAAAGCTGGGTGCTGGGTGCTGGGGCGTGAGGTCATGGCCACGCCCCCTTGTGCAGTGACTATGACATCACGACCCCTGCAGCAAAATGTTCCGAATGCTGGGGCAGTGTAGTACCCCTTTAAAGGGGTAGTCCGGGGAACTGAACTTATTAGACACTTATCCCCTATTCACAGGAAAGGGGATGTCACTGACTGCAGGGGGGTGGGGGGGTGGGGGGGGCTCTGACCGCTAAGACGAGCTGTGAACTCCTGTACGGTGCCCCATCTGATAAGTTCAGTTTCCTCCAACCACCCCTTTAATGTCACAAGGTGAGCATGCCTGGTGTCTGCACAGAGATCGTGGGGGTCCTATCCTTTGGATGGGGATAGGATGTCTAGCAATGGAGTACCCCTTTAAAATTGCATTGCTGGTTCTTATCAGTAGCTCCGTGGCCTGATCAGCCTGAATGCCTTCTTCTTCAGGCTTCTTTGGCAGACTATAGAAGCAGAGTGCCGATAAAACTGATCAACGCTGTGCTATGGTATACACTGAACAGTGTTTGCAATTGAAAGATTGCACGTAATAGTCCCCAATGGGGACTTAAAAAATTGTGAATAAAATAAGAAAAAGTGTTAATAAATATGTATTCCTCTCCCCTAATAAAAATTTAAATCACCCCTCTAAACATAAACATATTTGCATCGCCACGTACAGAAATGTCAAAACTAATAAAATATAATGTTAATTAAACTGCACGGTTAATGGTGTAAATATAAATAAATAACAAGCCAAAATTGATTATTTTCAGTCACTTCATATACCAGAAAAAAAAATTATAAAAATGTATCAAAAAGTCCCATCAAAACAAAAACGGTACCAATAAAAATTAAAGATCTCGGCGCCAAAAATAATCCCTCATACAGCACCGTATACTGAAAAATATAGGGGTCAGAAGAGGACAATTTTTTAAAAAAAAGTTTATTTTACCACAAAAAAATGATCATTTTTTTGTGGTAACACAAAACAAAACCTATATAAATCGGTATCATTGCAATCGTAGTGTGATGTCCCAGTACAGGATATAGTCCCGTACAGTACTTAGGCCCTGTCAGGTTGAGTCCTGCAGTGTCTCCCCCATAATAATATATATTATGTGTAGAGATGAGCGAACTTACAGTAAATTCGATTTGTCACGAACTTCTCGGCTCGGCAGGTGATGACTTCTCCTGCATAAATTAGTTCAGCTTTCAGGTGCTCCCGTGGGCTGGAAAAGGTGGATACAGTCCTAGGAGACTCTTTCCCAGGAATGTATCCACCTTTTCCAGCCCACCGGAGCACCTGAAGGCTGAACTAATTTACGTAGGATAAGTTATCAACTGCCGAGTCGAGAAGTTCGTGACGAATCGAATTTTCTGTAAGTTCGCTCATCTTTAATTATGTGTAGTGTTATGTGTGTTATGTATAAAGGACCTTTAACGACCTTTGAGTTAGTCACATGATAATGTGTTCACATGATGTGTTTGTTACCCAGAGAGCACCAGCTAACCAGGTGACCTGCAGCTTGACCTATGGGCTTCTAGCTCAGCCCTCCTTTATAAGAGGAGCGGCCATTACAATCTCTCTCTTAGATCCTGAGGTCAAGTCCAGTCCAGACGTCTCAGAGCCAGTGTCCAGCACATCTGGAGGCCTCAAGCAACCTACACCCACATGCCAGTAAGTCAAGTCATCTCTGTCTACTGTCACTACCTACAGTCAAGTCAAGTCTATTATAGTCAGCTTGGCTGCCCTAAAGTCTGTCAAAGTCACTACAAGTCCCAGCAAGCTGCGAGGTCCCCTGTGTTACTGGTCACCTCTCTGGGATCCTGGCCGAGCTGTAAAGAGTATTACTATTTCTCTACTTCAGTAAAGCTACCATTAACCCTTACCTGGTCTTGGACTATTATTGCCCTGCCTAACCTTGGGATAGGGATACCACCGTTCGGGTGGTTACCGGCTAAACCACCCCCTGGCGTCACGAACATTTAGGGGTTAACAACACCTTGTCCCTGGGCTACAACATCTGCCCCATACACCTCATCTTCGTACCCCGAGACACCACAGTAGGGACCTACAGTAGTGAAAATGCATTTTTATGTTTTCATTTCGGTGAAAAGAGTTGGGCGTCCGGGCATGCTGGGAGTTGTAGTTTTGCAACAGCTGAAGGCACCCTGGTTGGAAAACACTGGTTTAGTCTAAGGCGCGGTCTCATCTTACATGCCTCCATTGAGTGTCTCTGCGGAACGTTTAGATGAATACGTTACGATCACTCACACGTGCGTCACAGGAGCGCAATCCTTCTGGAACTCTTGTCATCACGCAGGGAAGTGTCTTCTGATGAATTGTTTTGTCAAGCGAAAAAGAGCGGAAATTTCCTGCCGTCTGTTAGAAATGAGTTGTGACCGCGTTGGGCCGGCGCGATGACTTCGCAAGCCATATTGGAGGAAACACATTTCATTGTAAATTGGCCATTTACTCATTTCGTTGTCCCGTGTCATTTACCCATTGGACTTTGTAGCAGTAACGGCGTTGCCAGGTGTTGTAAAACACTGTCCCGTAGGGTCGCCACCTTTCTTGCAAAAAAATAAATACCGGCCATGCTAATTTGCATAATTAATTATATATGCGTGACATCACAGAATACACATATGTGGGGGAAATGTTGTCCTATTCTGACCCCTATAACTTTTTTATTTCTCCTTATACGGCCTGTGTGAGGGCTCGTTTTTTGTGCCCCGATCTGCAGTTTTGAAAAGGACCATTTTTGTTCTGCTGTGACTTTTTGATCGCTTTTTTTTTATTTTTTTTATTAAATTCGGGAGTTGCAGTTAGTTACTAACTACAACTCCCAGCATGCCCTGATACAGCCTGTGGCTCATCAGCTGCCCCAAACAAAATCTACAACTCTCAGCATGTTGGACTATATAGTAGTATATAGTATAGGTCAGTGTTTACCAACCAGGGGTGCTTCCAGCTGCTGCAAAACTACAACTCCCAACATGTTGGACTATATAGTAGTACATAGTATAGGTCAGTGTTTCCCAACCAGGAGTGCCTCCAGCTGCTGCAAAACTACAACTCCCAGCATGTTGGACTATATAGTAGTATATAGTATAGGTCAGTGTTTACCAACCAGGGGTGCTTCCAGCTGCTGCAAAACTACAACTCCCAGCATGTTGGACTATATAGTAGTATATAGTATAGGTCAGTGTTTCCCAACCAGGGGTGCCTCCAGCTGCAGCAAAACTACAACTCCCAGCATGTTGGACTATATAGTAGTATATAGTATAGGTCAGTGTTTACCAACCAGGGGTGCTTCCAGCTGCTGCAAAACTACAACTCCCAACATGTAGGACTATATAGTAGTATATAGTATAGGTCAGTGTTTCCCAACCAGGGGTGCCTCCAGCTGCAGCAAAACTACAACTCCCAGTATGTTGGACTATATAGTAGTATATAGTATAGGTTAGTGTTTCCCAACCAGGAGTGCCTCCAGCTGTTGCAAAACTACAACTCCCAGCATGTTGGACTATATAGTAGTATATAGTATAGGTCAGTGTTTCCCAACCAGGGGTGCCTCCAGCTGCTGCAAAACTACAACTCTCAGCATGTTGGACTATATAGTAGTATATAGTATAGGTCAGTGTTTACCAACCAGGGGTGCTTCCAGCTGCTGCAAAACTACAACTCCCAGCATGTTGGACTATATAGTAGTATATAGTATAGGTCAGTGTTTACCAACCAGGGGTGCTTCCAGCTGCTGCAAAACTACAACTCCCAACATGTAGGACTATATAGTAGTATATAGTATAGGTCAGTGTTTCCCAACCAGGGGTGCCTCCAGCTGCTGCAAAACTACAACTCCCAGCATGTTGGACTATATAGTAGTATATAGTATATGTCAGTGTTTCTCAACCAGGGGTGCCTCCAGCTGTTGCAAAACTACAACTCCCAGCATGTTGGACTATAAAGTAGTATATAGTATAGGTCAGTGTTTCCCAACCAGGGGTGCCTCCAGCTGTTGCAAAACTACAACTCCCAGCATGTTGGACTATATAGTAGTATATAGTATAGGTCAGTGTTTCCCAACCAGGGGTGCCTCCAGCTGTTGCAAAACTACAACTCCCAGCATGTTGGACTATATAGTAGTATATAGTATAGGTCAGTGTTTCCCAACCAGGGGTGCCTCCAGCTGCTGCAAAACTACAACTCCCAGCATGCCCGGACAGCCGTTGGCTGTCCAGGCATGCTGGGAATTGTAGTTTTGCAACAGCTGGAGGTGCTCAGCTTGGGAAACACTGGTATAGTATATGGTGCAACATTCCAGGAGTTGGAGGATCGGTTGGATAAATGCCGGCCATTGCACTGCCGGTATTTCTAATATAAAAGTACCGGCAGGGTGGCCAAAATACCTGCCGTACTGGTAAAAGAAACTGCCAGGTGGCCACCCTAGTCACATGACATAATTTTGAGTAGTCAGAGGATCGTGTGACCCTTACAAAGGGTATGTAAAGAAACACTAAGGTTGGGAACGAGAAACTCTTAGGCTGTGTTCACATGGACGAATTCCAGAGTGAAAACTAGTGTTGCTCGAGAATATTCGTATTTTTCTTCACAGTACACATCACAGTGATCATCCCTCTCTGCTTCCAGCTTGTGTGGTGTAAAGAAGGCTCTAATACTACTGTGTGAGACTGGCGTACGGATTTTCGCATATGTGAATTTCCGTTTATGCTAATTTTTGCACACGCAAATTTAAATATGCGAAAATAAAACATGAATATTACGAATATGCTAATTTAGCGAATATATGACGAATATTCGGCCGTATATTCGCGAAATATCGCAAATTCGAATATGGCCTATATGCTGCTTAGCACTAGCGAAAACCAGCGGAAAAATTCCGCTTGGAAATTCTGTAGCAGTTCCATTCTTTTCAATGGGGTTCTGTTGGACCATGGACATCACAGAATTTCCACAGCGGAAACATCTGCGGCAGAAATTCTGATTCTGGCCTCAGAAATGCATTGCCGTCTATGGAGACGGTGAATTTCTGAGCGGTTCTGGCATCGACATGTTCTGCGGAATGTCTGGGTGGATACTCCGCCATGTGAACATGTGGATAATATGTCTGAACGCAGGGGTCCCACCGCTGGGGACCCCTGAAATCTCGGTTACAGCAGCCCAGACATCTAGTGCACGGAGCGAACTTCCCTCCATGCCGGATGACTTTTGATGCAGCGCGGAGGCTCATAACGTCAAGGTCACGCCCCAATCTTGACATCACGGCCATGCCCCCTCAATGCATGTCTATGCACGCCCCCTCCCATAGACTTGCATTGAGAGGGCGTGGTCGTGACATCATGAGCGGAGTGCGGCCGTGACGTCATGAACCTCCGGCGCTGCACATGATGCTCTAAATGAACACCGGGTGCACCAGGGAGATAGCGGGTGTCCCCAGCGGCGGGACTCCCATGATGCCTAGGGGTGGAGTACCCCTTAAGGCTAGGTTCACACTACGGAATCTCTAGGCAGAATTTCTGTCGGAGATTTAGCCGGCGGCACTAAGATCGCACGGACTGCATTGCCGTCCTCATGGATGGCAATGCATTTCTGGGTGGATCTTTTGGGAGATCTGCTCAGAAATGCATTGACATCTATGGGGACGGCAATGCAGTTCGCGTGGTCCTAGTGCCGCCGGCTTGATCTCCGACAGAAATTCTGCCCAGAAATTCCACAGTGTGAACCCAGCCTTAAAGTGACAGTCCTCCTGAAAATGTTGTTTAGATTCCCACATAAAACTTCACTACATTAGTGATGTATGTCAGCAAACCAGCAGAACAGTGCTGCTATGGGGTCCCTGGAGAGAGGGACGCCTCCTGGTTGGTGCCAATCCTTTATCTATTGGTGCAGAACTCCGCCAGGGAACTGCATTGTTAGCAAATTAAAGGGGTACTCCCATGGAAAACTTTTTTTTTTTTTTTTTTAAATCAACTGGCTCCAGAAAGTTATACAGATTTGTAAATTACTTCTATTAAAAATCTTAATCCTTCCAGTACTTTTTAGGGGCTGTATACTACGGAGGAAATGTTTTTCTATTTTGATTTCTCTTCTGTCACGACCACAGTGCTCTCTGCTGACACCTCTGTCCATTTTAGGAACTGTTCAGAGCAGTATATGTTTGCTATGGGGATTTTCTCCTGCTCTGGACAGTTCCTAAAATTGACAGCAGAGGTCAGCAGAGAGCACTGTGGTTGTGACAGAAGAGAAATCCAAAAAGAAAAGCATTTCCTCTGTAGTATACAGCCCCTAAAAAGTACTGGAAGGATTAAGATTTTTTTTTATAGAAGTAATTTACAAATATGTTTAACTTTCTGGCATCAGTTGATTTAACAATTTTTTTTCCATGGGAGTACCCCTTTAATGGAAAGTTGGGGGGGGGGGGGGATTGACCAATGAGTCATGGAAAGCGAACGCGAATGAGAAATACTCACCAGACCTTTGTGTCCTGGGTGTCAAATTCAGACACCATATTAACCCCTTAAGGACGCAGGACGTAAATGTACGTCCTGGTGCGGTGGTACTTAACGCACCAGGACATACATTTACGTCCTAAGCATCGGAGCGATGCCCGTGTCATGTGCGGCTGATCCCGGCTGCTGATCGCAGCCAGGGACCCGCCGGCAATGGCCGACGCCCACGATCTCGCGGGCGTCCGCCATTAACCCCTCAGGTGCCGGGATCAATACAGATCCCGGCATCTGCGGCAGTACGCGATTTGAATGAATGATCGGATCGCCCGCAGCGCTGCTGCGGGGATCCGATCATTCATAACGCCGCACGGAGGTCCCCTCTCCTTCCTCCGTGCGGCTCCCGGCGTCTCCTGCTCTGGTCTGTGATCGAGCAGACCAGAGCAGGAGATGACCGATAATACTGATCTGTTCTATGTCCTAAACATTAGAACAGATCAGTATTAGCAATCATGGTATTGCTATGAATAGTCCCCTATGGGGACTATTCAAGTGTATAAAAAAATGTAAAAGTAAAAGTTAAAAAAAAGTGAAAAATCCCCTCCCCCAATAAAAAAGTAAAACGTCCGTTTTTTCCTATTTTACCCCCAAAAAGCGTAAAATTTTTTTTTTATAGACATATTTGGTATCGCCGCGTGCGTAAATGTCCGAACTATTAAAATAAAATGTTAATGATCCCGTAAGGTTAACGGCGTGAACGAAAAAAAAAAAAAAAGTCCAAAATTCCTACTTTTTTAATACATTTTATTAAAAAAAAATTATAAAAAATTTATTAAAAGTTTTTTATATGCATATCTGGTATCAAAAAAAAGTACAGATCATGGCGCAAAAAATGAGCCCCCATACCGCCGCTTATACGGAAAAATAAAAAAGTTATAGGTCATCAAAATAAAGGGATTATAAACGTACTAATTTGGTTAAAAAGTTTGTGATTTTTTTTAAGCGCAAAAATAATATAAAAGTATGTAATAATGGGTATCATTTTAATCGTATTGACCCTCAGAATAAAGAACACACGTCATTTTTACCATAAATTATACGGCGTGAAAACGAAACCTTCCAAAATTAGCAAAACTGCGTTTTTCGTTTTAATTTCCCCACAAAAATAGTGTTTTTTGGTTGCGCCATATATTTTATGATATAATGAGTGATGTCATTACAAAGGACAACTGGTCGCGCAAAAAACAAGCCCTCATACTAGTCTGTGGATGAAAATATAAAAGAGTTATGATTTTTAGAAGGCGAGGAGGAAAAAATGAAAACGTAAAAATTTAATTGTCTTCTGAGTCCTTAAGGCCAATATGGGCTGAGTCCTTAAGGGGTTAAAGGGGTACTACCGTGGAAAACTTTTTTTTTTTTTAAATCAACTGGTGCCAGAAAGTTAAACAGATTTGTAAATCACTTCTATTAAAAAAAAATCTTAATCCTTCCAGTACTTTTTAGGGGCTGTATACTAAAGAGAAATCCAAAAAGAAATGCATTTCCTGTGATGTCCTGACCACAGTGCTCTCTGCTGACCTCTGCTGTCCATTTTAGGAACTGTCCAGAGAAGCATATGTTTGCTATGGGAATTTTCTCCAGTTCCTAAAATAGACAGCAGAGGTCAGCAGAGAGCACTGTGGTCATGACATCACAGGAAATGCATTTCTTTTTGGATTTCTCTTTAGTATACAGCCCCTAAAAAGTACTGGAAGGATTAAGATTTTTTTTAATAGAAGTGATTTACAAATCTGTTTAACTTTCTGGCAAAAAAAAAAAGTTTTCCACAGTAGTACCCCTTTAAGAGGCCCATATCAATATTTATTATGGGGCCCCTTTTATTCCATGTAGACTACTGGTTGGAGGTTCACCGATCCATACCATCCCCTTGATTGATCTAAGCAGTTGTATATAATGCAGAATATATACAAGGTGGTTTACTTATTGCTGTATCAAGAAAAACGTTACAATTTAGTGTAACAGTTGCGGTAAAACTAAAGCAACCTCTGATATGACTGAAATTTCTGCAAAACTTCGGGATGTTCGGGGCTCGCAGAACTTTTGAACATTGGATCTGAGCTGTGTCCGCAGCTGGACAACTCATGCTTTAAAGGGGTACTCCGTTACTTTGCTGTCGGAGCTCGGCTTTCCAGCGTCCAGAAGTTCTTGTTCCGGACGATGTGTATGCGGGCTTCCCTGTTCAGGCCCGCCCCTTCGTGACGTCACGCCCGCCCCCTCGTGACGTCACGCCCGCCCCCTCAACGAAAGTCTATGGGAAGGGGGCGTGACGGCCGTCACGCCCCCTTCCCATAGACTTTCGTTGAGGGGGTGGGTGTGACGTCACGAGGGGAGGCCCTGAACACGGAAGCCCGCACACACATCGTCCGGAACAAGAACTTCCGGACGCTGGAAAGCGGAGCTCCGACAGCTAGGTAACGGAGTACCCCTTTAACACCTTGCTGGGCTGATCAGTCCTGAGACCCGCTGCGATTGTTAATTACAGGCTGGGGAAGTGGGGGGCATAGCGATGAGCTTAGCCCAATGTCCCCCGCTTCCCTGGCCTTTAATTATGGATTGGAGCGGATCTCAGGACTGAGACTCGGTGCCATCCAGGTAATATGGCTTAAAGGGGTACTCCGCTGCTCAGCATTTGGAACTGTTCTGAACGTTGGAGCCAGTGCCTGGAGCTCGTGGCATTGTAGCCCCACCCCCTCGTGATGTCACGCCCCTCCCATAGACTTGCATTGAGGAGGCGGGGTGTGACATCATGAGGGGGCGGGCTATGACGCAGTTGTGATGATGTCGTTGTGCTGCATAGCCTTTTAATTGCCACTTTTCAAAAGTTTGGCAAGTCCAACGAGCTGAATTTTTAAAAAGCTCGCTCTTCTCTATTGCCAATGTTATCATAATTATTTTATAATTGTAGAACAATAATTTATGGGAAGACCTTAAAGGGGTTATCGAGGAAAAAATTTTTTTTATATACCGTATTTATCGGGGTATACCACGCACCGGCCTATAACACGCACCCTCATTTTACCAAGGATATTTGGGTAAAAAAAGTTTTTTACCCAAATATCCTTGATAAAATGAGGGTACGTGTGTGTGCATGTTTATACCCCGATACACCCCCAGGAAAGGCAGGGGGAGAGAGGCCGTCGCTGCCCGCTTCTCTCCCCCTACCTTTCCTGGGGTCTAGAGCCGTGCTGCCGGCCCTTCTCTCCCGCTGGCTATCGGCGCCGCTGCCCGTTCTCTCCCCCTGACCGGCGCCCCGCCCCATTGCCAGCGCCGATAGCCAGGGGGAGAGAAGCGGCGCCAGCAATGGGGCAGCGGCGCCGACAGCCAGGGGGAGAGAAGGGGCAGCGGCACCCATTGCCGGCGCCGCTGCCCCGTTGCCTCCCCCATCCCCGGTTGCATAATTACCTGTTGCCGGGGTCGGGTTCGCGCTGCTTCAGGCCTCCGGTGAGCATCCCCTGCGTCGTTGCTATGCGCGGCCCACTGACGTCATGCGCCGCGCCGTGCAGCACATAGCAACGACGCAAGGGACGCACACCGGAGGCCTGAAGCAGCACCGGCACCGATAGTCAGTGGGAGAGAACGGGCAGCGGCGCCGATATCCAGGGGGAAAGAAGGGCCGTCAGCAGGGCTCTAGACCCCAGGGCAGGCAGGGGCAGAGAAGCCGGCAGCGCTGGCGGTCTCTGCACCTGCAAAGCCGCTGCAGTTCATTGATTTAAAGCGCCCACTTTAAATCATTGAACTGCAGCGGCTTATCGGCGTATAACACGCACATAGACTTTAGGCTAAAAATTTTAGCCTAAAAAGTGCGTGTTATACGCCGATAAATATGGTATATCAACTGGCTCCAGAAAGTTAAACAGATTTGTAAATTACTTCTATTAAAAAATCTTAATCCTTTCAGTACTTATGAGCTTCTGAAGTTAAGGTTGTTCTTTTCTGTCTAAGTGCTCTCTGATGACACGTGTCTCGGGAACCGACCAGTTTAGAAGCAAATCCCCATAGCAAACCTCTTCTAAACTGGGCCCTTCCCGAGACACGTGTCATCAGAGAGCACTTAGACAGAAAAGAACAACCTTAACTTCAGAAGCTTATAAGTACTGAAAGGATTAAGATTTTTTAATAGAAGTAATGTACAAATCTGTTTAACTTTCTGGAGCCAGTTGATATATAAAAAAAAGTTTTTTCCTGGATAACCCCTTTAACCAGATTTGCCCCCTCCCCAAACCACTAGCACAGGGTAACCTTTTTTGCCAATCAGACTGCTGAGACACAATTAGCTCCTAGCAGGCTATAACTACCCCTCCCCCTTACTACAATAAATACTTAAATAATAACTGACACAACAACAATTTAACTTTTCCGTGGGTGGGGATCGGCCACAGCTTTATTTATAAAATTACTTATATAAATAACAATTTAACTGTAACAAAGACACCGATTGGCTTCTTACCAACCCGAGAGGTGCTGCCACACCGTCCTGTGTGGAGGTCTACCCCGGGTTGACCCCGCTTTCACCGTCTTCTTACCGCCAAGCTGTGACTTACAATAAACAAAGATACAAAAAGGGAGGGAGGGCAAAACTCCGGGTCCTGGGCAGATTGAGGGGGGAAGGGAGGCACCACAGCTATAAATACCCAGGGGAGGGCCCCTGAAAGCCCGGGAAACTATTAGACCCCTGATTGGTGCACTCCTTCCCCCCCCACCCATGGGACATACCACTGTAGCCATTTGCAAGTTTTACAGGCGGGGGAGGGGGCTAAAAACCTTGCCTGTATATTTCTTAACCTCTTACTGCTCACCAGTCAGGGGGCAAGCTAGTTATGCACAGCTTGCCCCTCCAGACTGCTGAGACACAATTAGCTCCTAGCAGGCTATAACTACCCCTCCCCCTTACTACAATAAATACTTAAATAATAACTGACACAACAACAATTTAACTTTTCCGTGGGTGGGGATCGGCCACAGCTTTATTTATAAAATTACTTATATAAATAACAATTTAACTGTAACAAAGACACCGATTGGCTTCTTACCAACCCGAGAGGTGCTGCCACACCGTCCTGTGTGGAGGTCTACCCCGGGTTGACCCCGCTTTCACCGTCTTCTTACCGCCACGGAGGAGACCAGTTAGCCCTACACTGGGCTCCGACCCCCACCCAAGAGATAGTGGATAGCCAACACCTGGGGCCACCTCCAGCCCCCCAGCACACCCAACACATTTCCTCTCCAGGAAATCCGCTCAGCGCTTTTCTTCTCCAGGAAATCCGCTCAACACTTTTCCTCTCCAGGAAATCCGCTCAACACTTTTCCTCTCCAGGAAATCCGCTCAACACTTTTCCTCTCCAGGAAATCCGGGTACCTGCCACCAGGACCAATTTTATAAATTTTTTTTTTTTTGTTTTTGTTTTTTATAACCCGTGTGAACTCATCTCTCAGACTCGCCCATACACCGAAGGGTGCTGCAGCACTCGCACCACCTCGAAAGCCGCTCTCAAAACAAAAACACACCTGGGAAACATCAAACTGGGCGAATATAGCAACACAACATGCAGATCGCCCGCGGCCGTCGTGCAGCGCTACCCTCTCCGGAAACCCAGCCACCTCCGCCGGCCCCGATACAAAAAGAGAGCAAATCCAGAACTCACAAAAACAGTCATTCGCGGACCCTCATGGAGCACGAGCTGCGTGTCCCGGATCGCCTAAACAGTCTCGGACCGACGGGCCTTTATTAGTTTTATTTTTTATTTTATTTTTTTAAACTTTTACCATGAAACGCACAAAATAGGCACCCAAAAACACAGACACCCAAGTCCCATGGAAGGAGACGAGGAGAAAGAAAAAGTGCCCCATCCACATAGCCCTGAAAAAAGCTAGCGCAAAAACTCGGATCAGAAAAACAACGCAAAAGCGACAACCAAAAACCTGCAGCCGCCACTAAGCGACCCAAAAACAGATAGGAAAAACCGGTCGCCGACAGCAAGGCCACCCACTCGCGGGCCCAGCCCCTATGTATACACCACCCGCAAAGCAGAAAGAAAATCACCCCCTGCCATGTGCCGTGCAGCACAGCGGGAAAGCCACCCAACTTTTTATTTATTTATTTTTTTAGATTATTTATTATTTTTATTTTATTTTTATTTTTAGCTGATTCACATGAACAGGTGAAGATCCCACATCACATACTCAGAATGTTATTTGGATACACTGAGAACACTGCCCAAATCTCGAACCTCCTTGGAGAGGTGACACAGCAGATAACTTCCGTTATCACATCCTATTAAAACGAAACAGGAAATCAAACATTAGCCTCGTAAGGTCACTTCAAAGGGCATTCCAGGTACCGAAACCAATATTTATTTATTACTTTTTTTTTTTTTTATGTTTTTATCCCCTGTCCACAGACCCTTTAGAACCTCCGGGACCCTCCACGACTGTAGATAGACATCCCGGCCTCCACACCAACACCAACCACTCGCGAGTACCGTACCGTGAGTGCGACCAAGTCGCAGGAGCCACCAAAGCGGACCACAAATTACACCACTCTCCCCGATGACCCACGGGCCGGCCACACAAGCAACCCTCCGGAACTACAGCCAGAGAACACAGGACAAAGCGTCAACACCCAATACCGACCCAGGGAGCATAGCCCTGAAAGAAATTGTAACTCCAAACAGCGAAGCACTAGATGCAACAGACAGAGCACAGGAAGAAAAACACGCCCCGTGATCACTCAAATCACACACTAGAAAAGAAGAAAAGTATCACAAAATTAGCGCGCAACCAAGCGCAGGGGACTTGCAACCCACACAGTAACGTTACAAGCCTAGAACATGAGCTGCCGAAGCAAGCACCCAAAGTCCCACAACCAACACCAAGGGAGAAGCACAAACAAAACCCCAAGCATGGCAGAAACCCACTGACTACCAAGACCCAGGGGTAAACCACCCCACAGCACCACTGGAAAACCAAACACCACACCAACAACCGACCAAACCAGCCACATCCGAGAACAAAGCGAGCTCCCCGTGCAGGGAACTAAAGCAGGCCAGGCCACCGCATGACCCTTGAAAAAACCCCAACCAACCGAAATGTCAGCCCAAAGCGTACCAGGGGCACATATGCGGGGGCCCAAATACCAGACACCCTCGGCGGCCCAAGACAACCTGCAGGAAAAAACTCCGCCCAGAACCTTATTCCATGCGGAACTTACAGTAAACCAGCAAGGACCGGAACAGGGGCACCTAGCGAGCCCCGAGGAAACCAAAGCAGAGAAAACGCAATCACTCCCCGTCCACAGGAAAACTGCAGACCAACGCCAACGCGGCATGCGGAAGACTGCAACAAACCACACCCCAACAAGCGTAGAGCACAGGAGAATCCCCCTCCGGAAAACCACCACAAACAAAAGAAACCACGAGGAAAGACAAACTGAGACTCAAGCGAAACCTACCCACCGCCACATCAGCTAAAGCACCCAGCACGACATACAGGAGTCCCATGCCTACCAAAGATCGGGAGCAAAACAGGAGAAAACATCAGACAATACACTAGGACAAACAGAGCAGCGGAGAGGGACTACAACTAGTGACGGAGAGAAACACCAAACAAAGGGGGAGAAAACCAAAAGAAACAAAACCGTAACTAGGTGCCACCGATTCAAAATAAGGAACAAGCCTCAGGAGCTAAATCCACAAAACCCGGTCATCCAGAGCGTAAGGCCAAAAGACCACTCACCTAAGCGTGCACCGCAGAAATTGATACCACACCAAAGCACCCCGTCAAGAAGAGACGTACCCAACTCACAACCAGAGACCCACATAGACATACACCTATATCCGAGACCCAAACCCAACAAACCCACAGGAACAAAAGGTGGAAACTACCAGAACAGCCATAAGCACACTAACCGGGGAAGGAGAGGGAACCAACCCAGCTAGCCAGTTGAAGACAACTGGCCTGCCAAAGCACCAAGGGCAGGCACGAAAATAGAGCCCCCCCTGCCCCCCCGCAACAGCACACTCACTAAGTCCAGAAGATGGAGAAGGCACAAAAGCAGGAGGAACCACTTCACCACCGCAGGCGTTGAACAAGGCACGCTGGAGACCACCTGGTTGCGGGTACTCTGCCGCCGCCCGGAATGGCGCCGGGAAACCAGCAGCAGAGAACTCAGGAAGAGGGGGGGTTTGGGGTGCAGTGGCTGCCTGAACCATGCGCCGTGATCCGAAGTTTACAGCGATACAATTGTCGTGTCAAACAGAGTTGCGATATAAATATATATATATATATATATATATATATATATATATATATTATTTATTATTATTATTATTTTTTTTTTTTATAGGTATGAAAAGCGACCAAAATACGCTATATGGGACTGTAGAATTTATATATTTAATTTTTAATTCGCGCTTACACGCGGATCAAATGAGGATATATAACTTGATAGTGCGGACATTGACGCACGTGGCAATACCACATGTGCCTGTGTATTGAAATCTACACAGTTTGTACTTTTTTTTTTTTTTTTCATTGTAATTTTTCTTTTATTTTTTTACTTCTTTTTTTATTTTAATTTTTTGTATTTTTTTTTTTATTTATTTTTTTTTATTTATTTAATTATTTATTTTTTAAATTAATTAATTAAGTAAATTTTTTTTTTTTTTTTTTTTTTTGCGCATACGCCATTGAAGGAATGCTGCAATCGAAGACATATTTAGATAGTACGGACATGTACGCACGCAGCGATACCATATACATGCTTGATGTAATACAGTTTTTATTTTATTTATTTATTTAATTATTATTAGTTATGTATTTATATTTTAATTCATGTTTTTATGTATGGGGGAAAAAGGGGGGGGGGGAGGAGTGATCCAAACATTTATCATGGCAAGGGTTAAATTTTTTTTTTTTTTTTGTGTGCGCAATGCTATAGCTCCATAGGGAGCCATAACACTGCACACACAGATCACTTGCCATGTATTAACATGGCAATGATCTGGGTTGTCAGTGATTGATTGCTCAAGCCTGAATTTCAGGCTTGGAGCAATCAATCCACGAGCGGACGCGCAGGAGGCGGGTGAGTGACCCTCCTGCTGCGTTCCAGCTGATCGGGACATCGCGATTTAATCGCGATGGTCCCGATCAGCCCGACTGAGCAGCCGGGACGCCTATACATACATTCAGATGCGGCGATCAACTTTGATCGCCGCATCCAAAAAGGTAATGCCGGACATCTGCCCGATCGGCGATGTCCGGCATTAGCACGGGTCCTGGTTGCTAATAGCAACTGGGACCCGACGGCTATGATGCGCGCTCGCCTTGTGAGCGCGCATTATAGCTGGGAACACGCAAATGGACGTTAATAAACGTCCATTTGCGCAAGGCTACACAAAACAGCCGCAGCAACCCAGGGGGCCGCCACCGCAGACGGAGGGGACAGCAACGGGGAAGGAGGCAAAGCGCGCACATAAGGAGCACGCCTGGCAAAGGGGGTTCGGGCCAGGGGCAGAGAAGTGGATTGGAGGAACGGGCAAGGAAAAGGATTAAAGGTACGGGAAGAGGATTAAAGGAGCGGGGCAGGGAAGAGGAGTAAAGGAACGGGCAGGACAGGCGGACGGGGGGGGGGGTGTCAAAGGAGAGCGGGACTGTGAGAGGGCGAGAGGTCCGCCAGCCTCCCGAACCTAACGCCAGGGTGCAACAGGAGGGGAGGCCAGCTAGCCACAAGCGAGCATGCCAACCCTCACCCTCCTGCTCCATCCGGGCCATAATATAAGGGGCAGATACATACCAACCGGCAGACAAAACTCCGGGTCCTGGGCAGATTGAGGGGGGAAGGGAGGCACCACAGCTATAAATACCCAGGGGAGGGCCTCTGAAAGCCCGGGAAACTATTAAACCCCTGATTGGTGCACTCCTTCCCCCCCCCCCCACCCATGGGACATACCACTGTAGCCATTTGCAAGTTTTACAGGCGGGGGAGGGGGCTAAAAACCTTGCCTGTATATTTCTTAACCTCTTACTGCTCACCAGTCAGGGGGCAAGCTAGTTATGCACAGCTTGCCCCTCCAGACTTATAGTCCTTCTAGCATTACTGAGAAAATGGATATTAAAACACTTAAAAAACATGTTACATGTCTATGAAGCAGGAAAGTGTACACCTATAAACCCTGTGTGGGAAAAGGTTTATAGAAAGGTACCTAGGACACCTTGATTATGCTAAGAGCATATCCGGCAACATATGTATGTTAAATTGTAATTCTTCCAGTACTTATCAGCTGCTGTATGCTCCAGGGGAAGTTGTGTAGTTCTTTCAAGTCTGACCACAGTGCTCTCTGCTGACACTCTCTGTCCATGTCAGGAACTGTCCAGAGCAGGAGAGGTTTGCTATGGGGATTTGCTCCTACTCTGGATAATTTGTTCCTGAAATTGACAGAGGTGTCAGCAGAGAGCACTGTGGTCAGACTGGAAAGTACTACACAACTTCCTCTGGAGCATACAGCAGCTGATAAATACTGGAAAGATTAGGATTCTTGTTGGCTTTATTCTTTGTAGGTGTCCAGAAGCAAAATGCAAGATGAAGTGGTAGAAACAGTAGTGAGGATTGCATGGACTCTCTGGGTGCGAGGACGCATTGGATGGCGCTAACCTGCAAATTAAACCGGTTTATTAAAGTAGCGCGTCACCATGTTTTTTTGGACTGTAGGAAACCTATGAAAAGTTGGAGACAATTTACAGCCTTGACCCAGACTGTGCCTTGTTCAGAATCGAACCCTGGGCCCCCAAGGAGCAGAGAGACACTCCTAATGATTTTACCACCGCGCAGATCAAGGTTCTCTGGTAGATCTGAGACAACAAGTTGACTGAAGTCTCTTAAGTCTGAAGAATGTTATTTGAACACTGGGCTCTCAGTTGAGTTTTGTTGGACGTCTTGCTCCCCGGACAGCTGCCTCTGGTCTGTTGACTTAAAGATTGGATGGTATTAGTCTGCCCTGCTCGAGGTATAGAGGAAACGTTCTTATGACGGAACGCAAGGTGCTGGGTTTAATGAAGTGATGTGTATACGGTTCGGTCACACTCTTACTTTATTAACTGGCTCGCAGGTATTTCTTGGAGAAGAATGTAGATCCACTTGTAAGAGACCCACTGTGCAACTGTTAAGAAAAGCAATATATGAAGAGTGATTCCCAGTCTTCTCTCCTTCCTTTCTTCCACTAATAAAATCCGTCCAGATGTCTCGCCAACAGCAGGACACCCACAGCCCAGCTCCAGGAAGACCAAACTGGAAGATGAACGTGTTTGGAAGAATGATGTCATCCTGTCTGTGCCTCGGAGAAAGGTATGCAGAAAAAAAAGTCACCAAAACTCTAATGGAAGGAGCAGACACTTCACGAAACCGGCTCAGAGAAGGGAGGAGTAAAAGCATATACACGGACTATTCTACTTTAGAATATTCCATGAAATTGTCCACACCAAGCCGGTAGGAAGCAAAGCAATAAATAATGCAATCATACACGTTTTTTTCTAAGAGCCGAGGAACGTGCTCTCGAATCACCCAAAGTACAAGAAAAAGTGCAAACGTGTTACACTAACAAAAAAAACCTGCACACATGATGCGGTCTATCGCAAGCCCTTCTCCGATAGGAGAGAGGCCCCCAACAAGCCTTCCCCTTCGCCTCTGGACCAAAAGGTACCTGCGAGGTTCCAGGTTCGATGTCCCTTTTCGCCAAAGCTACTAAGGGACCACAAATGCTCCCGGCATCCCCCTTGGCGTTAGCTGATAACGGTCGGTACCCGGCCCATGCAGGAGTACCCGTGGATTTTGCAGGGAGGTGCACAACCTAATGGCCACACACACCTCCCCTAGACCGCCAGTAGGGACACCCAGAAGGGCTACCGCATCCTGACAAATCCTGTGGACACACAACACGCAAAAAGTGACAAAAAGGAAATAAATAAGTGGATGAATGAATGTGCGCAGGTATACAGCCCGGATCTATAAAAAATTTCTCTGATCCTAGTCAGAAGGCCGGGAATCAAGAGGTGAGTGCCACAAAGTGAAGAGTTCATGGTGCCCGTGCTTTCACTCATTTCTTTTGAGCCGAGGCAAGTGCTCTCTATCACCCAAAGTGCAAGAAAAAGTGCAAACGTGTCACACTAAAAAAAACATGCACAAAGGATGCGGTCTATCGCTAAGTCCTTCTCCAACAGGAGAGAGGGCCCCCAACAAACCTACCCTTCACCTCCGGGTCAGAAGGCACCTGCAAGGATCCAGGTTTGATGCCCCTTTTCCCCAAAGCTACTAAGGGGCCACAAATGCACCTGGCTTCAACCTAGGCGTTAGTTAACCAAGGTATCAGCCGAGGAGCCGTATACTGATGGGATCTCGACCGAAGCCAAGATGCCCAAGGAGGTGAGGAACCTGATGGCCACACACACCTACCCTAGAACACCAGGAGGGACACCCAGAAGGGCTACCGCATCCTGACAAATTCTGTGTACAAAGAAAACACGTATAAGTGGCACAGTGACATACAAAAAAAAAAATAAAAAAAAAAAAATGTGGATGCCTGGTCATCCGGCCGGATCTATAACATTTTCCCTGATCCTAGCTAGAAGGTCGGGATACCAAGGGTGAGTGCCAAAGGTGAAGAGTGTGTCGTGCAGTGCTTCCACTCAGTGAGCCAATACTCCCAGTGAATTTCGGCACCTTGGGGGTCACCACTCCCCGAGGCACTAAAGTACCTCGGCTCTAGATCCTCCCAGCCACATCAAAACAAAAATAGTTCTGTTAAAAACTACAGATCGGGCCTCAAAAAATGAGCCCCCATACTGGCCCGTTTAAGGAGAAAAAAAAAGTTATAGGGGTCAGAATAAGACAAAATTTCCCCTGCATATGTGTATCCTGTGATGTCACGCATATATAATTAATTATGCAAATTAGCATGGCCGGTATTTTTTTTTTTTACACAAAAGGTGGTGACCCTATATGGTACCTATAGAAGTCGATGAAGCAATATTTGTATCTCTGTCAGAAAAACATTATAGCATGTTCATTGTAAGAGGCACCATGGGGGCACCGCACATTAGGGTCTACAGCTCTCTACTGTTTTAGAGATATATATTTAGCTTAGGTCATTCCCATATCATCGCACCAGTTCTGCTGTCTAACCTGATGATGTCATAGCCACTGGCCTCCAATGGTGATCACCTGGTGATCATATATAGATGACGTACCGATATGTTGGGTATGGGTCGGGAAAGAGTTTAAAGGGGTACTCCGGTAGAAATTATTATTATAATTTTTTTTTTCAAATCAACTGGTTCCAGAAAGTTATACATATTTGTAAATTACTAATTAAAAAATCTTACTAATTAAAAAATCTTAATCTTTCCAGTACTTATCAGCTGCTGTATGTTCCACAGGAAGTTGTGTTGTTCATTTCAGTCTGACTACAGTGCTCTGCTCTCTGCTGACACCTCTGTCCATGTCATGAACTCTCCAGAGCAGGAGCAAATCCCCATAGCAAACCTCTCCTGCTCTGGACAGTTCCTGACATGGACAGAGGTGTCAGCAGAGAGCACTGTGGTCAGACAGAAATGAACTACTCAACTTTCTTTGGAGCATACAGCAGCTGATATGTACTGGAAAGATAAATATTTTTTAATAGAAGTAATATAAAAGTCTGTATAAGTTTCTGGCACCAGTTGATTTAAAAAAAAACAAAAAACACCAAAGTACCCCTTTAACCCCTCAACGACCAAGGACGTGTATACACATTCTTGTGCCGTTCATGGGGTATGGTGCGGGCTCCCGTCTCGAGCCCGCACCATACCAGCTGGCCCTCCGGCCGGCATTGATAGCCAACATGCGGCGATCGCCACTTGTCGGCTATTAACCCTTCAGATCAGTGGCATCTAAAGGAACCAGTAAATGCTCCCTGGTGGTCCAGTGGGGTGTATGGCCCCCCGCTGAGGTAGCGGGAGGAGGGCTTACCCCTCGTCCTGTGCTGGCTGCTTTTCTAAGAGTGATAAAGCCTGACAGGACCAGGCATCATCAATCGAGGGCAGAGCACACAAATTAGTGTGGTTCTATGGAACCACATTGATCTGTGTGAGGAATCTAATGATTCCTCCTAAAAGTCCCCTAAGGCTAAAAGTATTAAAAAAAAATAGAAAAAATAAAAAGTTTAATAAAAGTAAAAAAAATAAATAAAACACATTTACCCCTTTCCTTATTAAAAATTAAAATCACCCCCTTTTCCCAAATTCCATATAAAAAATATAAAAACATAATAAAAATAAACAAATGTGCAAATGTCTGAACTATAAAAATATAACGTTAATTAAATCGCACGGTCGATGGCGTATACGTAAAAAAAAAATACCAAAGTCCAAAATTGCTATTTTTGGTCACTTTGTATATTCTAAATACATTTATAAAATCCGATCAAAAAGTCCCATCAAAACAAAAATGTTACTGATGAAAACTTCAGATCACGGCGCAAAAAGACTGAGCCCCTCATACTGCCCCATATACGGAAAAATTTAAAAGTTATAGGGGTCAGAAAAGGAAGTATTAACCCTACTAATTTTCGTGTATAAAGTTATAATTTTTTTACAGAAGTAAAATAAAATCAAACCTATATACCGTATTTTTTGCCGTATAAGACGCACTTTTTCTTCCACAAATCTGGGGGGAAAAAGTCGGTGCGTCTTATACGGCGAATGCACACCTATCGCAGCGGTCCCTGCGGCCATCAACGGCCGGGACCCGCGGCTAATACAGGACATCACCGATCGCGTTGATGCCCTGCATTAACACTTCAGACGCGGTGATCAAAGCTGACCGCCGTGTCTGAAGGGATAGTGACACTAAGTCGGGCTCAGTCGGGCTGTTCGGGACCGCCGCGGTGAAATCGCGGCATCCCGAACAGCTTACAGGATACCGGGAGGGGCCTCCTCGGTGTCTGCTCCGTGCCGGGATCCCCTGCATGGTCGGCACTCTCCTTCGTCGTCATCACGCACGCCGTCCCGTCATCCAATAGGAGTGGCGTGCGTAAAGATGTGATGGCGGCGACGGAGAGCGAGGATGCCGAGGTTGCCAGAGGCCTTGCCTGAGCGTCGGGGACACCCCGGGGACGCAGCGACATCCAGGGCAGCGGTGACGAGCGGTGATGGTCCGGAGCGGCGGGGACAGGTGAGTATAACCTCCAATACCAGTGGTCTTCAACCTGCGGACCTCCAGATGTTGCAAAACTACAACTCCCAGCATGCCCGGACAGCCAACGGCTGTCCGGGCATGCTGGGAGTTGTAGTTTTGCAACATCTGAAGGTCCGCAGGTTGAAGATCACTGTCCTATACAGAATTTTTATTTTCTAGATTTTTATCCTATAAAATTAGGTGCGTCTTATATGACGAAAATACGGTAAGTAGGGATCATTTTAATCGTATGGACCTACAGAATAAAGATAAGGTGTCATTTTTACCAAAAAGTGCACTGCGTAGAAACTAAAGGCCCCAACATTTACAAAATGCCATTTTTTTTTTCAATTTAGCCCCACAAATATTTTTTTTCTGGTTCGCTGTAGATTCTGTGGTAAAATGATTGATGTCATTACAAAGTGAAATTGGTGGCGCAAAAAAAAAAAGCCCTAATATGGGTCTGTAGGTGGAAAATTTAAAGCGTTATGATCTTTAGATGGTGAGGAGGAAAAAAACGAAAGTGCAAAAATGAAAAAACCTGTGGTCCTTAAGGGGTTAAAGGTAGTTCCACCTAAAAATCCATATTATGGCTTATTTTTTGCGTCGCCAATTCAACTTTGCAGTGACATCAGTCATTTTACCCAAAAATGCACGGCGAAACGGAAAAAAAAATCATTGTGCGACAAAATCGAAGAAAAAACGCCATTTTGTAACTTTTGGGGGCTTACGTTTCTACGCAGGGCATATTTCGGTAAAAATTACACCTTATCATTATTCTGTAAGTCCATACGGTTAAAATGATCCCCTACTTATATAGGTTTGATTTTGTCGCACTTCTGGAAAAAATCATAACTACATGCAGGAAAATTTATACGTTTAAAAATGTCCTCTTCTGAGCCCTATAACTTTTTTATTTATTAAGACTCATTTTTTGCGCCGTGATCTGAAGTTTTTAGCGGTACCATTTGTGTTTTGATCGGACTTTTTGATCACTTTTTATTCATTTTTTTATGGTATAAAAAGTGACCAAAAATGCGCTTTTTTGACTTTGGAATTTTTTTGCGCGTACGCCATTGACCGTGCGGTTTAATTAATGATATATTTTTATAGTTCGGACATTTACGCACGCGGCGATACCACATATGTTTATTTTTATTTATTTTGACACTGTTTTATTTTTTTTTATGGGAAAAGGGGGGTGATTCAAACTTTTATTAGGGAAGGGGTTAAATGACCTTTATTAACACTTTTTTTTAACTTTTTTTTTTTGCAGTGTTATAGGTCCCATAGGGACCTATAACACTGCACACACTGATCTCTCATGCTGATCACTGGCGTGTATTAACACGCCTGTGATCAGCGTAATCGGCGCTTGACTGCTCCTGCCTGGATCTCAGGCACGGAGCAGTCATTCGCCGATCGGACACCGGGGAGGCAGGTAAGAGCCCTCCCGGTGTCCGATCAGCTGTTCGGGACACCGTGATTTCACCGCGGCGGTCCCGAACAGCCCGACTGAGCAGCCGGGTCACTTTCACTTTAGAGCTTTGACCGCCGCTTCTAAAGGGTTAATACCGCACATCGGCGATGTGTGGTATTAGCCGCGGGTCCTGGCCGTTGATGAGTGCCGGGACCGACGCGATATGATGCGGGATTGCGGCGCGATCCCGGTTCATATCGCGAGAGTCGGCGCAGGACGTAAATATACGTCCTGCGTCGTTAAGGGGTTAAAGGGGTACTTCACCGGAAAACTTTTTTTTTTTTTAAATCAACTGGTGCCAGAAAGTTGAACAGTAGTGTTGAGCGGCATAGGCCATATTCGAATTCGCGAATATTCGCGAATATATGGACGAATATTCGTCATATATTCGCGAATATTCGCATATTCGTTATATTCCTGTTTTATTTTCGCATATGCGAATATTCACGTATGCGAAAATTAACATATATGAATATTCGCATATGCGAAAATTAACACATGCTAATTTTCGCATATGCGAATTGTCGCACGACAGTCTCACACAGTAGTATTACAGCCTTCTTTACACCTCACAAGCTGGAAGCAGAGAGGGATGATCACTGTGATGTGTACTGTGAAAAAAAAACAAAAGAAAAACGAATATTCGTAATTACGAATATATAGCGCTATATTCGCGAAATTCGCGAATTCGCGAATATGCGATATTCGCGAATAATATTCGAATTGCGAATATTCGTGAGCAACACTATTGAACAGATTTGTCAATTACTTCTATAAAAAAAAAAAAATCTTAATCCTTCCAGTACGTTTTAGCGGCTGTATACTACGGAGGAAATGCTTTTCTTTTTGGATTTCTCTTCTGTCACGACCAAAGTGCTCTCTGCTGATCTCTGCTGTCCATTTTAGGAACTGTCCAGAGCAGGAGAAAATCCCCATAGCAAACATATGCTGCTCTGGACAGTTCCTAAAATGGACAGCAGAGGTCAGCAGAGAGCACTGAGGTCGTGATAGAAGAGGAATCCAAAAAGAAAAGCATTTCCTCTGTAGTATACAGCCCCGAAAAAGTACTGGAAGGATTAAGATTTTTTAATAGAAGTAATTTACAAATCTGTTTAACTTTCTGGCACCAGTTTTTCATGGGAGTACCCCTTTAAAGATTATTTTCACGCCTAAATAATTATTCTCCCATCCTCATTGAGTCAGTTTCGCAAAATATGCACTGTATTGGGTATAGGTAGCAGGGCCTGAGAGAGTCTCCATGGCAGGATATCATGTTGCTGTCGGAGACACAGGGTGGGGCAGGACTTTCTACCTTTTCGGACAACTGGTTTTAATAAATGGCGCAATGAATAGACAACAGGTACAGGTTGTGTTTTTTTTTCTTTCTTTTTTAAAGGGGTACTCCAGTGGAAAACTATTTTTTATTTTTTTTATTTTAATCCACTGGTGTTAGAAAGTAAAACAGTAAATAAATTCTATTTAAAAATCTTAATCCTTCCAGTACTTATCAGCTGCTGTATACTCCACAGGAAGTTCTTTTCTTTTTCAATTTCTTTTCTGTCTGACCACAGTGCTCTCTGCTGACACCTCTGTCTGTGTCAGGAACTTTCCAGAACAAGAGAGGTTTGCTATGAGGATTTGCTCCTACTCTGGACAGTTCCTGACATGGACAGCGGTGTCAGCAGAGAGCACTGTGGTCAGACTGGAAAGAACTACACAACTTCCTCTGGAACATAAAGCAGCTGATAAGTACTGGAACGATTAAAATGTTTAAATAGAAGTAATTTACAAATCTGTTTAACTTTCTGGCACCAGTTGATTTTTGAAAATGTTTTTCCACCGGAGTACCCCTTTAATTTACTGTGGAATCTTTCAATGTAAACAGCAAAGATCTTCTAGATAGGAGACACACACACTTGAATTTTGCAGAAGGTGCGCTACAGAAAGAGATGAAGGACCGGAAAGTCTCTCTTTACAGGATATAAGGAGTGCTCTGGGGCCTTCACAGCTTGTGGGCATTCTGGCCTGGTCTCTTGTGAAACTCTGTCCTAGCCAGGGCTGTATTTTACATTAGGCCTCCATGGGCCTGTGCCTAGGGCGGCAGTGTTTAGGGGCAACACTTCAGTATAATAAGTGATACAGAACTTTGGTGTAGCTGTTGCTTACATGCTGTAGCCTGGGGGAAAAAAATCTTAATTTTACCTGCGGGACGCCCCTGAGGGTTCACACTATCACCATCTCCTACAGTCCCTCCATTGACAGAGCTGTGCGCACCTAGGGCTGGGTTACATTGGACTGCTAAACCACTCACAACACCATCAACATTCCAGTAGAACTACAGGTCCCAGTAAACAACCTCCTGGTTCAGTTAATGGGGTACTCCCCCCTAGACATCTTATCCCCCTATCCCCTTTCCGCGATCCCCCTGCTGCACCTGAAATTCGTTCAGAGCATCAGGTGCAGCGCCGGAGGCTTGTGTTGTCACGGCCACGGCCCCCGCTCGTCCATGGACTTGCATTGAGGGGGCCTGGCCGAGTTGTCACGGCCGCATCCCACTCGTGACATCATGACCACGCCCCCTCAATGCAAGTCCATGGACTTGCATTGAGGGGGCGTGGCCGCGATGTCACAAGCGGGGTGTGACCGTGACATCACGAGCCTCCGGCGCTGCACCTAACGCTCTAAACGAAGGAGAGGTGCAGTAGGGAGGTGGACGATAGGGGATAAGGTGTCTAGGGGCGGAGTACCCCATTAACATGCTGGGCTCTGCTACAACTCCAAACATCCAGCGCTTGGAAATTCTGGCCCGATGGAGTGAATTCAGCAGAGGATTCACAAGGATTGTACCGCAGGTTCTGTTTGTGTTCCTTTGCGAAATTGTCCATAATTTCTTATTTTATTAAGGAATAGTTTTCCATGGCCAAGGAACAGAATTTTCCATTTGAAGACCTGAAGATTGTTGGAACTTGGTGAGAGACGCCAAGAACTGGGGAAATCTAATGCTGTGCTCGGGCCCCTGTGTAGCACATGATGAGTGTAAAGCTGAGACATCGTTCCACTAAATAATAAACCATTGTTCCGTCCTGGTTGAACGCTCTCCCGTGTCTGTCATGGTCTTCGTAGGTAACGTCTATTCATCATCTATGGCCGCTCTTATTAAATATGAGGCAGTCGGAACATTTCAGGGCGGCGCCATCTCATGTGATAAACTGGACGGCGATGTTATAAAAGCCGCAATGAGTTATACGCCCAGTGGGAAGCGTTGGCTCGGTTTGCCGCGACTGCAGAAGATGTCTGGAAGTAAGATCCCAGGACCTTATAGTTCTGTGGACATACATTCACTGACCACTCAATAAGGTCCACTTGTTCAATTGCTTAAAATAAACAATCACATGGTAGCAACTCAATGCATACAGGCATGTAGACATGGTCAAGACAACTTGCTGAAGTTCAAACCGAGCATCAGAATAGGGAAGAAAGGGGATTTATAAGTGACCAATAGTTATTGGTGCCAGATGGGCCTGTCTGAGTAGAAGAATAAAGGCAAAAGAGTGTCCACTTGGGTCTAGCAAAGCTGACCTAGTTAAAGGGGTTATCCACTATAAGGTGATTTAAGTACTTACCTGCCAGACAGTAATGGACATGCTTAGGAAGGATCTGTGCTTGTCTTGGGGCTAAATGGCTATGTTGTGACATTATCATAACGCTGTGGCTATATTTTGGTGAAATGGCTATTTCCTGTTGGAGTCCCCTCTTTCTAACTACAAGTCACAGGATTCCTTCTTTGTAAGTGTGAGGTCACTTTTCTCCCTCCCACACATCAGCCACCCACCCATTGAAACACACCTGTGATCCTTTCCATGCAACAGACCAGTGTTTTCTGACCAGGGTGCCTCCAGCTGTTACAAAACTACAATTCCTTGCAGAATGATCTTCAACCCAGTGGTCGCTCCACCCATTGAAGCACGGACAGGCTTCCTCTGAACACCTGACTAGTGATGTAATGTCTCGGCCCTACTGAAACCCGACAGTCATTTTGTATGCTGTTAAAAATAAACATTGGGACAAAAATCACCTGAAAATTGCGAGTCCACCATGAAACACAGGTACAGACACTGTATTATGAACACAACTAACCTTACAGCCCCTGTAGCATAGTCAAATAAAAAACAAAACAATCCTGGAATACTCTTTAAAGTGGACACTGAGCGTATTTGGGGAACAGCCTTCGGTTTCCTGCTCTGCTATTATCAGGGATTCAAGCAGAATAAATCTAATGTCCTAGTATAATTGTTCCATCTTCTGTGGCTGAGAGTAAAAGGTTTTTCATTACAGCACATTTGTTGTATACACAGAGATCTTACAGAGTATAAAGGGTTAACATTTCTGCATTTACTATACCCAGATAAATGAGGTTTTGGTAAAATAATCCTCCCAACCAATGATTGCAGCAAAAGTCCATAGTCCAACCTCCTTTTCCCAGATAAAGAGGAGAACCCAAACATGTTGGAACCAGTAGAGACCTTGATTTTGCCAGAACCAAAAGACAAATAAAGTTGGTCTAGGCCTGGCTTTTGCTAGAGCAATATCTCCTAGCACTGCTGGGAACAGTCTATACCTAGGTCACATGTCTCCTGACAATCAAGTCATTATTTTATGTTTTTACCAGAGAGAAGAAGGCTCAACAAGGACTTCTCTGCAACACAGTAATCTCTTCATTGGCCTCCGGTCGGAGTTAGTGTAATTTGACTGTCACGCCTTGAGAAGTTTTCCTGCCTAAGTCCTTCTAGGTATTGCATTGCAGATCAGAGTTGTGCAAGTAAAAAAAATTCTACATATCGTACTACAGTAAGCCAACCTGTGAACCACAGCTAACCATGTACAGGCTGAACATAACAGTGGCTTGTGGGTCTTTTGGAATCCTGAGGGGGGAGGGGGCTGGTTTCTCGCCTGTTAAAGCGGTACTCCACTGCACAGTATTTGGAACAAACTGTTCTGAACAGCTGGTGCTCGTGACATAATAGCCCCGCCCCCTCATGACATCACGCCCAGCCCCCTCACTGCAAGTCTATGGGAGGGGGTGTGACGGCTGTCACGCCCCCTCCCATAGCCTTGCATTGAGGGGACGGGGCATGACATCATGAGGGGCGGGGCTATGAGGTCATGAGCTCCCGGTGCCGGCTCCAGCATTCGGAACAGTTTGTTCCAAACACTGAGCAGCGGAGTACCCCTTTAAGTGAAGATTTTCTCAGTGAAGATAGGTTAATAAAATAAGATAAAAACTAAAAATTTAAATCACCAATATTTAGTAATTATTATTATTATTATTTTATGGTACCTACTCTTTGAAGCCGTTCTGTAGCCACAGGACACTTATCCCCTATATTGTGTGGATAGGGGATAAGTGTCTGATCTCAGGAGGGGTTCTGACCGTAGGGACCCCCTGCAATCTCAAGAACTGGTTCCCGGCTCCCCATGCTGCATGAAGCTTTGTCTATGGGAGCACTGAAGATACCTGAGTAAAGAGGTCGGACCCCCCATGATCAGACACTTATCTCTTATCCATAAGATAGAAGATAAGTGTCTAATCATGGGGGTTCTGATTGCTGGGACTGCAATCTCCAGAACATGGTCCTGACTCTCCCTGCTGCATGAAGCTGTATATGATCATGACATCGCCACCTCGCTGCGAGCGGACTTTGTATGTGACAGTGTTCGGAGGACTTTGCAAGAGAAGAATGAGTCTGCGGGCAGGTCCATGTCTCGCCTGTTTGGAGGACTCTTGGATGGGACAAGTTGGACAGCTCCATCCCTTACAACTGGCACACTCCCTGGTTCTATGGAGACGTTGTCAGATTTGTGAGGGAACACCAGATGGAGGGACTCAAGCCCGACCTGTGGAAACCAAAGACTATCCACAAGCTCATCAGAGCAAAGGACACATTGGAGCTCGTTCCAGGGCTCCCTGCTGTCATTGCATTGACTGTATGGACTAATGTGGCTTCTGCACGGCTGACCAAGGATCTTTGCCCAATTTTTGGCAGTGCCTCTTTGCGCAGGGTCTGTTGGTTACCCTGGAACTCAAACTCAGAGACTAAGGAGGAGCCTATCATACTGTGGTGTCGGGTGAGGGAAATGTGTGAATTAACCTTTTCGTGATGCCAGGGCGTGGTTGACCTATACACCTCCCGAGGAAAACTAGCTTCTCCTGTGCCAGGCAAGGGGCAAATAATTACTCCGACGCAAGGTTACGGATAACTGGCTTTACTGAGGTTAAAAAGATGGTACAATCCGTTACAGGTCAGATTAGCATGAAGGAGATGCAGGGTGAGCTTCGGGAAGCTTATTGGCTTGCTGGGACTTGTAGTGGTATGGTACTGTGACTGACTTGCTGTATGCAACCCATGCTGGACTGTAGTTAATTGAAAGACTAACTTGACTGACTGACTAGCTGGCTTGACTTGAATCCCCAAAACTTTAGTGCTTACTGCCAGGCTTTGACTTTCACCCAGGCGCAGGGGTTAACTTGTAGAAGATGCTGGTTGCTGGACTAGGCCTCAGGCTTCCTTCAGAATCACCTCACAGACTCCTCAGACTTCTCTTAACTGTACCTCAGAATAAACTGAACTCTGAACTCCTATCACACTATATAAGGGGCAGGTTTTGAGAAGTCCCATTGGGCAGATAAGTCACATGGTTCACCTCTGCATTCTCCCCTAATAACAAGATTCTTAACAAGTTTAAGGTTTAAAGTGACAAGTACACAGAAAATACCATCACATTAACCATTGCATAACAATTTATAATATAGAGTCCTGAGAATTGTGGGCCCAAGACATTGAAAGCAGCATCTGCCACACAGGGCGTGCAGGAATAAAGAAGAACACTTTATTCTGTACTGGGTCACCACAGTATCACGGTACTTTATGGACTGTTCCATGGGACCCATGGTGTTGAGGCTATCCAGGAGGCCTGGTACCTTATGAACTGTTTTAAGGAGGCTATCTGGCTTGCCTGGAGTCGCATCATTTTGGAGAGGGAGAACAAGGCCATCCAGGACTGCCCTAGGCTGATTCACAGTCTGCTCAGACACGATACCATCATGGACAGTCGGGACGTCGAGGAAGAAGAGGATTAAAAGGGCACTCCGGTAAAGTGGAAAAGTTTTTTTTTTTTTTTTTTAAATGAACAGGTGCCAGAAAGTTAAACAGATTTGTAAATGATTTCTATAAAAAAAAAATATTTTTCCTTCCAGTACTCAATAGCAGCAGTATGCTACAGAGGAAATTCTTTGATTTTTGAATTTCTTTTTTGTCTTGTCCACAGAGCTCTCTGCTGACACCTCTGTCCGTGTCAGGAACTGTCCAGAGCAGCATAGGTTTGCTATGAGGATTTTCTCCTGCTCTGGACAGTTCCTGACACCGGCATCAGGTGTCAGCAGAGAGCACTGTGGACAGGGCAAAAAAGAAATTCAAAAAGCAAAGAATTTCCTCTGTAGCATACAGCTGCTAAAAAGTACTAAAAGGGTGAAGATTTTTTAATAGAAGTAATTTACAAATCTGTTTAACTTTCTGGCACCAGTTAATTTAAAAAAAAAAAATGTTTTCCACTGGAGTGCCCCTTTAACCCCCTCTCCTTCCCCGTTCTCCCCTTATGTGTCTTTGTCTTTCAATAAAGCTTTGGGCCGCGTTTTCCCCCTCGTTTTCCACCAACCTTCCCCTATCGCGATCCCCTATAGCTTGTTGTTTGACATTGTTGTTTTTTGGATAACATTTAATGATGCATGCAGGAGTGTTAGTGTAGCATGTGGTATGATGTATAGTGTAGGGAACCTTTGCTGTATATTGTGCTGTCGTGGTATGTATGCTGAATGTATTATTTATTGTATAAGTGATTGACGTTTGATTGCTAATAAAGGAATTCTTAATCTAAATAAAAAAAATTAGCTCCATGCATTGTCTATGGGAGTGCCAGAGATACCCGAGTACAGAGGTCAGATTCCCCCCCCCCCCCCCACCCCCCCCATGATCAGACACTTATCCCCTATCTATAAAATAGGGGATAAGTGTCTGTTCACAGGAGTCCGACTGTGACTACAATGACCACCCCCTTTCCCTTCAATCTATAAATCAGGGCCCGGCTTTCCCCTCTGCGTGAAGTCATGTGTCGGCATGCGCTCCATGCACACATTTTTTAAGGCACACTATGATACACGTCTAAACTTGATGTGTCAGGGTTATTTTTCCATGTCGGTCTAATCTCAGTCACCATGTCCTTCAAACTCAGAGAAAGATCCAGGTCTTTAGAAGGTTTCCGTCCCGGGAGATTCCAATGTTCAACCACACAGTATATTGCCTGTTAAATGATGGAAGCCATATATAAAGATCTGACATCTGGATGTGATCAGCCCTGTGAGCCTCAGTCTATTAAAGGGGTACTCCGGTGAAAAACAATCTTTTTCATATCAACTGGCTCCAGAAATTTAAACAGATTTGTAAATTACTTCTATTAAAAAAAAATCTTACTCCTTCAAGTACTTATCAGCTGCTGAAGTTCAGTTCTTCTTTTCTGTCTGACAACAGTGCTCTCTGCTGACACCTCTGTCTATCTCAGGAATTGTCCGGAGCAGGATAGGTTTGTTATGGAGATTTGCTCCTGCTGTGGACAGTTCCTGAGATAGACAGAGGTGTCAGCAGAGAGCACTGTGGTCAGACAGAAAAGAACAACTCAACTTCAGCAGTACTGGAAGGATTGAGATTTTTTTTAAAGAAGTAATTTACAAATCTGTTTAACTTTCTGGAGCCAGTTCACATGGAAAAAATTATTTTTTTTTGGCGCTATTTATCACGTGTATATATACTTGTTTTGTCTTCTGTACAAGTTATACCAATCTGAGGAAGGGTAAATACCCGAAAGCGTCATTGGTCTAAATAAATCATCTTTTAGTCGACTATCTGACTCGAGTGTATCCATCGGGAGAAGCAGCGCCTAAAGAGGGTTTTCCACTTATTCGATTGCAAGCCCAGTTCAAGGCTCCTACATAAACAAAAAAGGAAATTCAGTAGCACTCCAATTCAGATGAATAGTGTTTAGGCTTTATTCATCAGGTATTGGCGATGTTTCGACAGTCTCACTTGGTCTTTGTCAAGCCTGACAAAAAACGCTTGACAAAGACCATGACTAGAGGATCATCATTATCCGCTGGACCCAACTACCCTTCCCCTTCAAAATCCACACTTACTACTGACTTGGTAGAAAAGGCCACAGCGGCCACTTTATAAAATAACCAAAACAGACTTTAATAACATTTATAAGTATACAGGTGAACAAAGGCTGGGTTCACATGACGTTTTCTCCGATACGGGAGCACATACGGCAGGGGGGAGCTAAAACCTTGCTCTCCCACATGCCTTTCTATGCGCTCCCGTATGTAGTTCATTTCAATGAGCCGGCCGGAGTGAAACGGTCGGCTCATTTTTGCGCTGTATGCGCTTTTACAACCGGACCTAAAACCGTGGTTGACCACAGTTTTAGGTCCCGGGAAAAAGCGCAAAAATGAGCCGACCGGACCGAACGTTTCACTCCGGCCGGCTCATTGAAATGAATTACATATGGGAGCGCAGAGAAAGGCATGTGGGAGCGCGAGGTTTTAGCTCCCCCCTGCCGTATGCGCTCCCGTATCGGAGAAAACTTGATGTGAACCCAGCCTGAAACTTAATCAAACACAAAATTAGTGCAAATCCTTATTGTCAGCACCTAGCCGGAAGGGGACTTGGAAGCATCCATCCGCGGGTCTCCGACTTGGCCCTGGGTCATCCCTCAACTGACCCCAGAGCACCGCTTTCAGAGACCACTTCCCTTTTGGGCCTCTCCCTCTCACCACACCAGGCTGGGTGCCGCTCCCAGCCTCACATCCCATTCACCGACCAACTCTCTCCTAGTGCCACCAAGTCCCCCTCTAGCTCCTGCCGCTGCCACAACTACCTCAACCCTGTCTAACACAAGGGCCGGGGGGGCAATTTCTTCTCCTGCTGGGCTCTAGTCACACACTGCACCCCCTCACCTTATGCCCCCTCCTTATATAAACTCCCCCACAGGCCTCCTCCCACTGGCTGGCCTGACCTCCCGTTCACCCCAAACTCACTTGCTACGCTCCTGCTCTGCCCCCTGTCATGGACCCCCTCTGTTCCCATGCTGTCCACTCCAGGTCTGTCTTGTGAGACTGTCGAAATGTCGCCTATACCTGATAAATAAAGCCTAAACACTATTCATCTCAATTGGAGTGTTGCTGAATTTCCTTTTTCTATCTATCTATCTATCTATCTATCTATCTATCTATCTATCTTTCTCATATCTATCTATCTATCTATCTATCTATCTATCTATCTCATATCTATCTATCTATCTCACATCTATCTATCTCATATCTATCTATCTATCTATCTATCTCATATCTATCTATCTCATATGTATCTATCTATCTATCTATCTCATATCTATCTATCTCATATCTATCTATCTCATATCTATCTATCTATCTATCTATCTATCTCATATCTATCTATCTATCTCATATCTATCTATCTATCTATCTATCTATCTATCTATCTGATATCTATCTATCTATCTCATATCTATCTATCTACTGTATCAATATCATGTCTATTTATAATTAGATTTTATAATTATATTTTAGGATTTTGTGAGCACATTTAACTTTGCCATAATCATGACTCCCAATATGCAGAGGTCATACTGTAGTTATTCGGGCATGTAGTGGTAGCAGTCACATCCAATCACTGGTTCCAAAAGGGGCTTAACCCCTTAAGGACCAGGCCATTTTATACCTTAAGGACCGGAGAGTTTTTTTCAATTCTGACCACTGTCACTTTAAACATTAATAACTCTGGAATGCTTTTAGTTATCATTCTGATTCAGAGATTGTTTTTTCGTGACATATTCTACTTTAACTTAGTGGTAAAATTTTATGGTAACTTGCATCCTTTCTTGGTGAAAAATCCCAAAATTTGATGAAAAAAATTAACTTTGAAGCTCTCTGCTTGTAAGGAAAATGGATATTCAAAATATATTTTTTTTGGGTTCACATATACAATATGTCTACTTTATGTTTGCATCATAAAATTGATGAGTTTTTACTTTTGGAAGACACCAGAGGGCTTCAAAGTTCAGCAGCAATTTTGAAATGTTTCACAAAATTTTCAAACTCACTATTTTTCAGGGACCAGTTCAGTTTTGAAGTGGATTTGAAGGGTCTTCATATTAGAAATACCCCATAAAAGACCCCATTATAAAAACTACAGCCCCCAAAGTATTCAAAATGACATTCAGTAAGTGTATTAACCCTTTAGGTGTTTCACAGGAATAGCAGCAAAGTGAAGGAGAAAATTCAAAATCTTCATTTTTTACACTCGCATGTTCTTGTAGACCCAATTTTTGAATTTTTGCAAGGGGTAAAAAGGAGAAACTTTTTACTTGTATTTGAAACCCAATTTCTCCCGAGTAAGCACATACCTCATATGTCTATGTAAAGTGTTCGGCGGGCGCAGTAGAGGGCTCAGAAGGGAAGGAGCGACAAATGGTTTTTGGGGGGCATGCCGCATTTAGGAAGCCCCTATGGTGCCAGGACAGCAAAAAAAAAAAAAAAAAACACATGGCATACCATTTTGGAAACTAGACCCCTCAGGGAACGTAACAAGGGGTAAAGTGAACCTTAATACCCTACAGGTGAATCACAACTTTTGCATATGTAAAAAAATATATATATTTTTTACCTAAAATGCTAGGTTTCCCAAAAATTTAGCATTTTTAAAAAGGGTAATAGCAGAAAATACCCCCAAAATTTGAAGCCCAATTTCTCCCGATACAGAAAACACCTCGCATGGGGGTGAAAAGTGCTCTGCTGGCGCACTACAGGTCTCAGAAGAGAAGGAGTCACATTTGGCTTTTTGAAAGCAAATTTTCTCTGGGGGTATGCCGCATTTAGGAAGCCCCTATGGTGCCAGAAGAGCAAAAAAAAAACACATGGCATACCATTTTGGAAACTAGACCCCTCGGGGAACGTAACAAGGGGTAATGTGAACCTTAATACCCTACAGGTGTTTCACGACTTTTGCATATGTAAAAAAAAAATTTTTTTTACCTAAAATGCTTGTTTTCCCAAAATGTTTACATTTTTAAAAAGGGTAATAGCGGAAAATACCCCCCAAAATTTGAAGCCCAATTTCTCCCGATTCAGAAAACACCCCATATGGGGGTGAAAAGTGCTCTGCTGGCGCTCTACAGGTCTCAGAAGAGAAGGAGTCACATTTGGCTTTTTGAAAGCAAATTTTGCTCTGGGGGCATGCCGCATTTAGGAAGCCCCTATGGTGCCAGAACAGCAAAAAAAAAAAAAAAAACATATGGCATACTATTTTGGAAACTAGACCCCTCGGGGAACGTAACAAGGGGTAATGTGAACCTTAATACACTACAGGTGTTTCACGACTTTTGCATATGTAAAAAAATATATATATTTTTTTACCTAAAATGCTTGGTTTCCCAAAATGTTTACAATTTTAAAAAGGGTAATAGCAGAAAATACCCCCCAAAATTTGAAGCCCAATTTCTCCCGATTCAGAAAACACCCCATATGGGGGTGAAAAGTGCTCTGCTGGCGCACTACAGGTCTCAGAAGAGAAGGAGTCATATTTGGCTTTTTGAAAGCGAATTTTGCTCTGGGGGCATGCCGCATTTAGGAAGCCCCTATGGTGCCAGGACAGCAAAAAAAAAAACACATGGCATACCATTTTGGAAACTAGACCCCTTGGGGAACGTAACAAGGGGTAATTTGAACCTTAATACCCTACAGGTGTTTCACGACTTTTGCATATGTAAAAAAATATATATATATTTTTACCTAAAATGCTTGTTTTCCCAAAAAATTTACATTTTTAAAAAGGGTACTAGCAGAAAATACCCCCCAAAATTTGTTAGGCAATCTCTCCCGAGTACGGCGATACCCCATATGTGACCCTTAACTGTTGTCTTGAAATACGACAGGGCTCCAAAGTGAGAGCGCCATGCACGTTTGAGGCCTGAATTAGGGACTTGCATAGGGGTGGACATAGGGGTATTCTACGCCAGTGATTCCCAAACAGGGTGCCTCCAGCTGTTGTAAAACTCCCAGCATGCCTAGACAGTCAACGGCTATCTGGCAATACTGGGAGTAGTTGTTTTGCAACAGCTGGAGGCTCCGTTTTGGAAACAGTGGCGTACCAGACGTTTTTCATTTTTATTGGGGAGGGGAGGGGGGCTGTGTAGGGGTATGTGTATATGTAGTGTTTTTTACTTTTTATTTTATTGTGTGTTAGTGTAGTGTAGTGTTTTTAGGGTACAGTCACAGGGGCGGGGGTTCACAGTAGTTTCTCGCTGGCAGTTTGAGCTGCGGCAGAAAATTTGACGCAGCTCAAACTTGCAGCCGGATACTTACTGTAATCCTCCGCCCATGTGAGTGTACCCTGTACATTCACATTGGGGGGGGGGGGAACATCCAGCTGTTGCAAAACTACAACTCCCAGCATGTACGGTCTATCAGTGCATGCTGGGAGTTGTAGTTTTGCAACAGCTGGAGGCACACTGGTTGTGAAACACCGAGTTTGGTAACAAACTCAGTGTTTTGCAACCAGTGTGCCTTCAGCTGTTGCAAAAGCTACAACCCCCAGCATGTACGGACAGCGGAAGGGCATGCTGGGTCTTGTAGTTATGCAACAGCTGGAGGCATACTACTTTGGCTGGGGATGCTGGGGATTGTAGTTATGCAACAGCTGGAGACACTGGTTTGCTACTTAACTCAGTGTGCCTTCAGCTGTTGCAAAACTACAACTCTCAGTAGTCACCGACAGCCAACGGGCATGCTGGGAGTTGTAGTTATGCAACCAGCAGATGCACCACTACAACTCCCAGCATGCACTTTAGCTGATTGTGCAAGCTGGGAGTTGTAGTTATACAACAGCTGAAGGTACACTTTTCCATAGAAAGAATGTGCCTCCAGCTGTTGCAAAACTACAAGTCCCAGCATGCCCATAAGGGAATGCTGGGAGTTGTGGTGGTCTGCCTTCTGCTGTTGCATAACTACAGCTCTCAGCATGCCCTTTTTGCATGCTGGGAGCTGTTGCTAAGCAACAGCAGGAGGCTGTCACTCACCTCCAACGATCCTCGCCGCACAGGTCAGTCCCTCGTCGTCGCCGCCGCCGCTGCTCCTGGGGCCCCGATCCCAACAGGGACGCCGGGGATCGGGGTCCCCAGCACCCGGGGTGCACGTCCCGCACCCGCTCACGTCCTCCAGAAGAAGGGCGGAGCGGGTTGCGGGAGTGACACCCGCAGCAGGCGCCCTGATTGGTCGGCCGGTAATCCGGCCGACGAATCAGGGCGATCGTGAGGTGGCGGTGAGGTCTCTGACGGCCCCGATCAGCCAATAATTCCGGGTCACCGGGTCACTGGAGACCCGATTGACCCGGAATCCGCCGCAGATCGCTGGACTGAATTGTCCAGCGATCTGCGGCCATCGCCGACATGGGGGGTCATCATGACCCCCCTGAGCGATATGCCCCGATGCCTGCTGAACGATTTCAGCAGGCATCGGGCACCGGCTCTGCTCCAGATGGTTGCGGGGGGCCGGTAAAACACATGACGTTCTCATACGTCATGTGTCCTTAAGGACTCGGAAATGGAGACGTATGAGAACGTCATGTGTCCTTAAGGGGTTAAAGGGGTACTCCGTTGGAAAAAATTTTTTTTAAATCAACTGGTGCCAGAAAGTTAAACAGATTTGTAAATGACTTCTATTAAAAAATCTTTATCCTTCCAGTACTTTTTAGCAGCTGTATACTACAGAGGAAATTCTTTTCCTTTTTTTGTCTTGTCCACAGTGCTCTCTGCTGATACCTGATGCCCCTATCAGGAACTGTCCAGAGCAGGAGAAAATCCTCATAGCAAACCTATGCTGCTCTGGACAGTTCCTGACATGGACAGAGGTGTCAGCAGAGAGCAGTTGCTGTATGCTTCAGAGGACGTTGTGTAGTTCTTTCCAGTCTGACTACAGGTCTCTCTGCTGACATCTCTGTCTGTGTCAGGAACTGTCCAGAGTAGGAGCAAATCCCCATAGCAATCGGCTCCTGAACCGGACAGTTCCTGACATGGACAGCAGAGAGCACAGTGGCAGCAGAGAGCACTGTGGTCAGACAGAAAAGAACAACTCAACCAGTTGCCCATAGCAACCAATCAGATCACTTCTTTTATTTTTCAGAGGCCTTTTCAAAAATGAAAGCAGCGATCTGATTGGTTGCTATGGGCAACTCAGCAACTTTTGCTCTGCACAGGTTTTGATAAATCTCCCCCAAAGGGGGAAATTTATCAAAACCTGTGCAGAGGAAAAGTTGCCCATAGCAACCAATCAGATTTCTTCTTTCATTTTTAACAAGGCCTCTGAAAAATGAAAGAAGTGATCCGATTGGTTGCTATGGGCAACTGGTCAACTTTTCCTCTGGACAGGTTTTGATAAAGCTCACCCCTTTGTCATAGGTGGCCATTACACGTGTGGGTTGCTGGAGGAAAATAGCCCCATGAGTAAGGCCCCATGCACACTACGGAATTACTCTGCTGCATCGGATTTTCCGAGCGGAATTCCGTTACGGAATTCCGCTCGGAAATTCCGGTGCAGCAGAGTCTCATTGCTGCCATTGTGCACACTGTGAAACTTTAGCGGCGGAGCTTCTCGCCCATGTAATTCATTTGCTGAAAGAATGAAAATGTATTTTTGGAAGAATATCAAGCAGAATGGCTATGGGGATTAACAATGTCCGTGTGGTCCTTGTGCCGACTGATTCAGAATCTCCGCCCGTAGACCCTGAAAGGGTCAATGACCTCTGGACTGGCCATGTTCAAAGTGAAGCTTTAGGGTATGTTCACACGAGCGGATGCCCAGCGTATTTTACGCTGCAGATCTTCCGCTGAAGGACCGCTGTATGCTGCCTTTACAGGTGCCTGCTTGGAGCTGCAATACGCCGCTACGAGCAGACACACTGAAGTGATGTACGAGTCGCTGCGAATGCGTGGTGTACTCGCACACATCGCGGCCGCCCCCCTGTTCTATGAGCTGGGCTGAGAGCTGCCGCGATGTGCGAGTATACTGCGCATGCGCATGGTGTGTCTGCTTTTAGCGGGGGATTGCTGCTCCGAGCAGACACCTGTGAAGGCAGCATACAGCGGTCTTTCAGCGTAATACGCGCTGGGGATCCGGTCGTGTGAACGTACCGTTACCTTGGATTTTTCATTTTAAAGAGAATGTGGGGGAGATTTATCAAGACCTATGCTGAAGAAAGTTTGACCAGTTGCCCATGGCAACCAACCAGATTGCTTTGTTTATTTTTCAGAGGCCCTTTACAAAAATGAAAGAAGTGATCTGATTGGTTGCTTTGGGCAACTGGTCAACTTTTCATCTGTACAAGTTTTGATGACTCTCCCCTGTTTTTTAAGAATATACAGTGCTGTCATGTTGGCCTTAAAGGGGTACTCCACCCCTAGACATCTTATCCCCTAACCAAAGGATAGGGGATAAGATTTCTGATCACGGTGGTCCCACCGCTTGGACCCCTCGCGATCTCTGTGTAACACCCGGCATTCTAAACAGTATGTCACGCCTCGTGATGTCACGTCACACCCCCTTCATTCATGTCTATGGTAGGGGGCGTGACATACTGTTTAGAATGCCGAGATTGTGAGGAGTCACAGTGACGGGACCTCCGCGATCAGACATCTTATCCCCTATCCTTTGGATAGGGGATAAGATGTCAAGGGGCGGAGTACCCCTTTAACACCGTAATGGTTTGTGACAGTAGCAGTTCTCAGCTCTGTGATTGAGGGGGTGATCTTTTTCTATGGCTGCCTTCTGAATGGCTTCAAGCTGGCCACTTGGCGATCTACTCATAGGGGGAGATTTATGAAAACCTGTCCAGAGGAAAAGTTGCTGAGTTGCCCATAGCAACCAATCAGATCGCTGCTTTCATTTTTCAGAGGCCTTTTCAAAAATGAAAAAAGTGATCTGATTGGTTGCTATGGTTCAGCTCGGCATCTGTACCTCTGGACAGGTTTCCATAAATCTCCCCCATAGAGTCGGCCTAAGGCAAACTCCACTAGCAGAATGCCGAAACTGACCAATGCTAAATAACAGCATAACATTGTTAAGTAAGTACAGTGGTCCCTTAAGTTACAATATTGATCGGTTCTGGGATGACCATTGTATGTTGAAACCTATGGAACTCTATGGAAACTTGGTAATTGGTTCTAAAGGCACCAAAATGTCATCCAAAAATAGGAAAAAGTGAGAATTAAAGAAAAATAAGTAGATAACTAATATAGATAAAGCAAATCCTTACATATAAAAGTAAGAAAGATCTGCTGGGAGCTGTAATCACTGTCTATGTCAGTGTTTCCCAAGCAGGGAGCCTCTAGCTGTTGCAAAAGTACAACTCCCAGCATGCCCGGACAGCCAAAGGCTGTCCGGGCATGCTGGGAGTTGTAGTTTTGCAACAGCTGGGGCCACCCTGCTTGGGAAACACTGGTCTATGTAGAGGACAGGAGCTTCTTCGGGGTCATGTACAGTACATGCAATGTCCCAAAAAAGTAATGGAGTCGCCCTCATCTGGTGTCCAAAGGAGCAGCTAACCCTGATACAGGTAATGTGAACAGAACATGTAATACAACCCTGTACTGTAGGGGGCGCTACCAGACACCAGTCAGTGCATCTACTTCAGTAATACAGGTAAAGAGTACAGAACATGTAATACCTCCCTGTACTGTAGGGGGTGCTACCAGACACCAGTCAGTGCAAACGCTTCAGAAATACAGGTAAAGAGTACAGAACATGTAATACCTCCCTGTACTGTAGGGGGCGCTACCAGACACCAGTCAGTGCATGTACTTCAGTAATACAGGGGTTTTACCAGTGAATGCCCATTCTGATTGGTCGGTTCTTCCGGCCATTGACACGTTTCACAGATCTGGACTGTCTGTACATTGTATGTTGCCTCTGGTTTCAACTTACGATGGTCCAGAAAAGACAATTGTATGTTGAAACTATTGTATGTTGAGGCCATTGTAAGTTGAAGGATCACTGTAATCTAATGATTGCTTATAAAAGTCCACTAAAAGGACATAAAAAGGGGGAAAAAAGTATTTCAAAAATAAAAACAAACTCCATCTTAAAGGGTACCTGTGATCAAACCATATTTTCTAAACTAACTCAGATTATATTCCCTGACTACTCCTAACACCCCTCCTGCCCTTAAAAATGTTTTCCGAACTTTGAAAAGCTGTGTATCATAACTTTCCCCTTATTCACATTGTGTGAGCTCCTGGCAGGAGAAAGTGGGCGTTCCCCAGCAGGCGCAACGTCACTGAAGCCTGAGAGAGCTGCGCTTCGCAATGCCCCGAACGCACTACCTGAGTTTGGTCTCCTGCCGGGCCAGGAGGAGACCAAACTAACTGTATGACATGTGGCAGGAACAGAGCCACCTAGTGGAAATTTTTTCAATCACATTAAAAACATATAAAGGTTGAGAATTTAAACAGCAAGTAAAGAGCAAAGTGTTTTATAATCACATAAGGAACAATATATTAAAAGTTTACTTTGGTGACAGGTACTCTTTAATAAAAATGTAAATCCACCCCCCTTTTTCCCATTTTACAGATGAAAAAAATTGTCCCAAAATAGTAATTAAAGGCGTTTAAAAAAAAAAAAAAAAATGCAGAATTTATGTCACATCATACACGAGAAAACAATGTAAAAAAACTTTTGAAAAGTCCCATCTAAATCAATGGTACTAATAAAAATGACCCATTTACAGCCCCATAGCAGGAAAGCAAAACAGTAATAGGGGTCAGAACATGGCGATTTTAAGCATACTGATTTTGTAGCAAAAAAAAAAAAAGGTGACTTTAAAAAAAAAAAAAGGAGTACAATAATTCAAAAACTGTAAAATTGGGTGTCATTGTAATCGTATTGACATAAATATTCTTTATTAAACATATGAAACCATAGTAAATGTTAGCCTATTGGCAGATGTTGACAGTCTGGTCAATAAAGTAAAGGAGTAGAAGTTCTGGAATAGAAGTTTTTTTTTTTTTTTTTTTCAAACTTGCCCCGAATGCCACAATTAAAAAAAATACAACAAGAAAAAATTGGATTTACCCACCGCCGCTCCCCCAGTGCCTCCTGTGTCGCACTCTCATATTCCGCAGCGATCCTTTTCCTGTTCCTTGTGGTCAACTCGTCACACTTTAGCCCAGTTGAACGCTGACCACAACGATGTCCCTGGTGCCAGTGCCTAATACTGCACACTGCCACATAGCCAATTATTGCCCATCGCTGTTACCCATCAGTCTGACACATTGGCCCTCATTTACTACTAACAGGATTCCTACTCTTTTTGTCGGGTTTTGCGCCTAAATTCTGTCGCACGGACCATGCCACAGAATGTGCGACAGAATCAGAGTCACTCAGAGTGGAGAGAAAAACCTACAAAATGGCCATGGTTTTTGGGAAAAGGGGCGTGTTCCCTACATTTCATCCAAAATCACTCGTCTTTTCTGAAAACCACTCTGAAATTCATGTGAATTTTTTGGGAAGAAAACCCTACACTTTAACCCCTTAACGACCACAGACGTAAATGTACGTCCTGGTTTGGTGGGACTTCCCGCACCAGGACGTACATTTACGTCCTGTGTATGACCGCGAGCATCGGAAGGGTGCTCGCGTCATACACGGCAGGTTCCGGCTGCTAGTAGCAGCCGGGGACCCGCCGGTAATGGCCGACATCCGCGATCGCGCGGATGTCCGCCATTAACCCCTCCGATGCCGTGATCAATACAGATCACGGCATCTGCGGCATTGCAGCACTTTGATTGGATGATCGGATCGCCCGCAGCGCTGCCGCGGGGATCCGATCATCCAGCATGACAGCCGGGGGTCCCCCCTCCTGGCTCCGGCCGTCTCCCGGGGTCTTCTGCTCTGGTCTGAGATCGAGCAGACCAGAGCAGAAGATCACAGATAATACTGATCAGTGCTGTGTCCTATACATAGCACTGCACAGTATTAGCAATCAAATGATTGCTATAGATAGTCCCCTATGGGGAAATAAAAAGTGTAAAAAAAAAGTAGAAAATTTTAAAAATGAAAAGTAAAAAAAAGGGAGAAAATCCCCTCCCCCAATAAGAATGAAAATTGTGCGTTTTTCCCATTTTACCCCCAAAAAGCGTAATTTTTTTTTAATGAACATATTTGGTATCGCCGCATGCGTAAATGTCAGAATTATCAAAATATAATGTTAATGATCCCGTACGGTGAATGGCGTAAACGTAGAAAATTTAGTCCACAAATGCTGCTTTTTTGTCACATTTTATTAAAAAAACATTTATAAAAAATTATCTAAAAGTTTTATATATACAAATGTAGTATCTAAAAAAAGTACAGATGACGGCGCAAAAAATGAGCCCTCATACCGCCGGAAAAATGAAAAAGTTATAGGTAGTCAAATAGGGCGATTTTAGATTACTGATTTTGTACAAAAAGTTTTTGATTTTTTTTAAGCGGTACAAAAATATAAAAGTATCTAGCCATGGGTATCATTTTATTCGTATCAACCCACAGAATAAAGAACACCTATCATTTTTACCGTAAAGTGTACAGTGTGAAAACAAACCCCTCCAAAATGTGCAAAATTTTGTTTTTCATTTAAATTTCCTCCTTAAAAATTTTTTTTGGGGTTCGCCGTACATTTTATGGTAAAATGAAAGGTTTCATTACAAAGTACAATTGGTCACGCAAAAAAAAAAGCCCTTATATGGATCTGTACATGGAAATATAAAGGAATTATGGATTTTAGAAGGCGAGGAGGAAAAAACGAAAACGCAAAAATAAAATTGGCCTGGTCCTTAAGGTGAAAATGGGCTTGGTCATTAAGGGGTTAAAGCATGTATAAAGTTTCCGGAAGCGGAGTTAATTAGGAAATACCATGGGGGGAAAAAAAGGCCGAAACAGCAAAAAACACAACAAAACCTACACTCCACTCTTAGTAAATCAGGGCCATTATCTATAAGTAGCAGGAAGAGGATCCAGCAGGTGAAACGTGGCTGCTAAGTATCGCACAAGTTGTGTTCTTTTTGGTTACAGCTCACCCAGTTTGCGGTGTCCTCGGGCAACAATGGTGGAAGTAGATGAAGGGAGGTAATGATCCAGCAGTCTTGCTGTGTGGTACCGAAGTGATTTGCATTACCTGCATCTACAGCAGTCAGACCTGACAAGAGGATCCCAGAGCAGCGCAGGAGCCAGGACAGGTGAGGCGGCTTTAACTCTATAAAATTCATCCGTTTTAAAGATCCGTTTGATGTCCCGTTATGAAAACCCTTAAAATCGGCCATTAAACGTCCCATTATATTCTATCGGGTTTTTACATTATCTGTTTTAATCCATTATAGTCCGTTATGAATAATGGACGTTATTTTGTGACGGGAGAATGAACGGAAGAAATGGTGCATGTACTATTTCTCCCGTTACTATCTTCCGTCACAAAATAACGTCCGTTATTCATAACAGACTATAACGGATTAAAACGGATAAAGTAAAAACCCCATAGACTATAATGGGATTTTCTAACGGACGTTTAATGGCCGATTTTCAGGGTTTTCATAACGTAACATCAAACGGATCTTTAAAACGGATTCATTTTATAGTGTGAAAGCAGCCTGAGTATTACCAGGGGGACAGTTCATTTAGGGTCAATGTCCCCCAATCTGCGTCTCTCCAGATGGTGTAAAACTACAACGCCCATCATGTCCTGCAGTCATGGCATAAAGGGAGTTGTAGTTTTGAAACATATGGAGAGACACAGATCATGAAACAGAGCTTTAGGTTAGGGGGCACAGTGGCACAGTGATTATTAGGAGTATGGTGGCACAGATCAGTAGGGGCATGGTGGTGTAATGAGAAATTCTGTGTCTTGACAAGTTCTGTGTCCCGATCAGCTGATGAAAATTTGTAGTAGCATGGTACCACAGATCATAAGGAGCATGGTGACACAGATTTTTACAGGACAGCAGGACAGATCATTAAGACATAGTGGTTCAATTCATTGGGGCATGGTGGAACAGATCATTTGGGGGCATGGTGGAACAGATCATTCGGGGGAATGGTGGAACAGATCATTCGGGGGAATGGTGGAACAGATCATTCGGGTGCATGGTGGCACAGATCATTCTGGGGAATGGTGGAACAGATCATGCGGGGGAATGGTGGAACAGATCATTCGGGGGCATGGTGGCAGAGATCATTTGGGGCATGGTGGCACAGATCATTTGGGGCATGGTGGCAGAGATCATTTGGGGCATGGTGGCACAGATCATTGGGGGCATGGTGGCAGAGATCATTTGGGGCATGGTGGCACAGATCATTCGGGGGCATGGTGGCAGAGATCATTTGGGGCATGGTGGAACAGATCATTCGGGGGCATGGTGGCAGAGATCATTTGGGGCATGGTGGCACAGATCATTTGGGGCATGGTGACAGATATCATTTGGGGCATGGTGGCACAGATCATTTGGGGCATGGTGGCACAGATCATTTGGGGCATGGTGACAGATATCATTTGGGGCATGGTGGCACAGATTATTTGGGGCATGGTGACAGATATCATTTGGGGCATGGTGGCACAGATCATTTGGGGCATGGTAGCACAGATCAAGAATTACTTTTTCTCCAGGACCCAGGAGTCCTTAGCTACACCCCTGGATATATGCTTTGGTGTGTAATAAAGAAAAATAAGATAATTTTGATTCATAGCCTTGTGTGGACTCAAAATATGTAAAACTTGGACTTACTGTTTACCGCAATATGGCAAAGTAGTTAAGCTTACACAAAAATTCCCACATTATTTCTAGCATCCAAGTTTTGTTTGGACAATGACAAGACAGAGGGATATTCCATTACTGTCAATATTCTGTGGCTAAAAAGTCAACCAAGATGAACACTATGGAAAGTGGAAAATATATTTGCATTTGCATTGTTTCCGCAAATTTTAATAAATGTGTGGTGTCCCAGCACCAAAAGGCATCCCTGCTGTCTGTATGTTGGGTCCACTGCTCCATTGTCTAACCTGTAAAAATGTAAAATTTTGTTGTGTCATGTTATGTGTTAATTTATGCACTGTACCTTTAAGGGATTGTGGCAGAGTTACCAGGTGACCCTGATGCCCCAATGGGGGACCCCCAAACCTATCCCTTATGTAAAAGGAGTGTGTACCAGCTAGTAAGCTGAAGTACCACGAGGAGAAGCCTAGGGAATAGAAGTCTACAGCCAAGCCAAATATCAGGAAAAGACCCCAGAGCTCGGGTGAATTGTCAACGCCTGGCGGTAAGTAAAGCTCTTGGGGAAAATCTCTACTACAATCAGTCAGTCAAGTTAAGTCTTTCAAGTCAGCATGGGCTGCTAATAATCTTAAAGCTGCATTTAACAGCAACTATAACTCCCAGCAAGACAACAGGCTCCCCGGGTGCCACTCAGCCCATCCCTCTGCACCAGAGACTGCATTGTTTGAGATCTGCCACCGCCAGCAAAGTAAAGATAGTTATCCATAGCATCAGTGTATTTATTACCCCGCGTTTGGCCCAGGAGAAGCTAAATCTAAATCCCGGACTATGTAGGTTAATGCTGCCCTGGCGTCACAAACTGACAATTACACCTTCCACCCTGTGACTACCACAAATGCACAGATATAAAAATTGTGTTAGGTAGTAAAACATAAAAAGTATGCAAAATATTCAATAGGACAAATATATAATCTAAAGGTATTGGACCCTGATGTATTTTTACATATACAAGTTAATGTCATAAAATTCTACTGATTAATATATAGTAGTTTTACCATTAGGTTTATATATATTTTTTTTTAAACAAGATTTTATTGAACAAAATATTTATAACAAATAGAACCAAGTAATACAATGCAATACATAAGTGTTTGTAGATATTCTCACCGAGTAAATGGCTAAGTAAAATTTTCGAAGGGATTAAAAAAAATACAATTTCACACGGAAGCCTCCTGAAGAATTGACAAATCAGTTGTTGGAACAGAAATGAAATCCTTGTCAGATTTCCCATTGAAAGCAATAGGGCCCGGATTTTAAAGGGGTACTCCGCTGCTCAGCGTTTGGAACAAACTGTTCCGATTGCTGGAGCCGGCGCTGGGAGCTTGTGACGGCATAGCTCCGCCCCCTTCATGGCATCACGCCACGCCCCCTCAATGCATGTCTATGGGAGGGGGCGTGACGGCTGTCACGCCCCCTCCCATAGACTTGCATTGAGGGGGTGGGGAGTAACATAATGAGGGGGCGGGGCTACGACGTCACAAGCTCCCGGCGCCAGCTCCAGCGTTCGGAACAGTATGTTCCAAACGCTGAGAAGCAGAGTACCCCTTTAAGGTGAAATTCACGTAGAATTTGAAACATACCCTAAAGTGTTGGGGATTTAGTCCAAAATTCATTGAAAAAGGGGCATGGAAATGGAAATAAACAAAAGACGCTTCTGACCTGGATGGCGAGGGGACCACTTTGATGTAGATGTAGAGCCCATCTCTTCTGCATGCACCTCTAGATAATCATAACATATCAGAAACTACCTAAACCTTGTGGGAGACAAAAAGCAACAATGATGCTCTCATCCTCATATACCGACCTCATATCTCATCCTCATATCCCGTCCTTATATCATGTCCTTATATTCTGACCTTATATCCTGTCCTCATATCCCGGCCTCATATTCTGCCTTTATATTTTGACCTTATATCCTGTGAGGCTGAGCTGTAATGAAGATGTGGTTTCCCGGTACCGTATAGTATACCGTACCTTGTATGGTGGTCCCCAAAGTCAGTTACTTCGTTCCAGTAGGGTCCTCCTGATGGGATAGCCCCTAGTCACCTTTTTCTTCTTTGATTTTGTGATGTTTGTATGTATATTTAATTGTATGTTTAATTGTGTATATAGTGTCGCAGGACCTTAGGTCATGTGACTAATGTTAATTCTCTTAGGGTATGTTAAAGGACCTTCCTAGGTCACGTGTGTGGTGACATGTCTAGACCATAATTCCTTGTAAAGTGAATGACAGATGGTATGGACCAATGAGCTCAAGGCCACAAGACAAGACCAGGCCGAAGCCTGATAATACCGCAACTTACCAAATCGGGAGTTACAATACAACTTCCCGCTAAAGTCTGCGTGACTGCTGGACCTAAACTCAATCCCCTAAATCCAGCGGAACAGCGCATATAAATCTCCTGAGTTTAAAACTCACAAGGTCCCAACCAACTGTCAGGATCCCAATAGACTCTTCTTGTATAAAGACTGTTCCTGTTGAATTTTTCATAAAACCTGCAGTAAAAGTTCCGACAGTTTTCTGGACAATCATTTATTATTCCTCCCTATCGCTCTTGGGACGGGTGGCGATAGGACAGGTATATACAGAGGAGCCCTCACCCTGGCGTCACGACAGTTAAGGGTTAAACCAGAACCCTTTCATCACTGCACAGCTACACCCCATATACCCTACACCCCCACAAGCTTACCACATAGCTTTTTGGAGTCTTACGAACAGGATACGGGGGTGTGCCTACAGCTGTTGCCACCATTTACAGAGTACTCCCCCTATGTAAAAGACTTTATTCATGTGCTGTGAATCACCATTCAAGTGTACGGAACTGTGTGTGTGGTGTTGCGTGCAAGGAGGGCACGCGAAAAGTATGGGGGGAGGCAAAGATTTATTGGCTGCAAGGATGTGTAAAGTACGAGGTGAATACATGCTACGATCCTCTGGTCCGGTCAGCGCTGCAAGCGTTAATTCGCTGCCGATGAAGCATGCGAAAAAAGCCTGCGCCACGACCCGCCCCTGGGCGTGGCTACCAAGTAAATGTGTCTCAGCCAAAGGGGAACTTAGATTCACTGCTGTTGTTTGCCGGGGGGCCGGAAGTCGGGGCTGCACCAATGACGTCCTTCCGGCCGGCGGCCATTTTGGAGAAACCCATTATAAAAGGAGCCCTGCACAGCGACCTCTTCAGTCTGCACGAGGAAGAGATAGAGTGTACAGACTTGGCGGAGAGCAGCGTTCCTCCCGGTGAGAGTTCCAAGATGGCGCCGGAGCAGAGGAAAGTTGTGGCGGTCGCAGCCCAACTATTCCAAGACCTTGCCGACCGTCTGCAGCAGTTATCTTTGGATCCAGAGGGGGCCTGCAATCTTCCCCCGTTGCCCGACGATGACGACGACTGGCCGGACACCCCTCCAGGAGAATCTGCTGGGACCCCTGGAACATCTTCACCGGTGAGACTGTCCCCTCACCACCGGACATGGGGTTCGTGGGGACAAGGAGGTGGGGCTGGCTCAACAGTCACCAACCATTGTGCCATTGGCATCATCAGCAGGGGCCATTAATTACATGGTCAATGTTAACCCTTCAGTGTCCCACTCTACACACTCTAATGTGGTGTGGGACACCACCATCAACCCCATCAGGGACTCCTTGCCCAGTTCTGAAGTCAAGAGGGACAGGGGTTCTGCAAGAGGAGCTGGACGAGATTGAAAGAGCTTCTTTTAAAGGGTTAACCTTCATGCTTAATCTTAGTTTTGTCTGCACAGACTGTTGAAATTATTTGAGGAGGCACCTAGCAGAACTTTGCTAAGACAGTTTGAGTTATTCATTAGTGATGAGCGGCATAAGCCATATTCGAATTTGCGATACTTCGCGAATATATGGAGGAATATTCGTCATATATTCGTGAAATTCGCATATTTGTTATATTGTTTTTTTTTTTGCGCATATGCGAAAATATAAGCGCATATTCGTGAATATTGAGCCCTCGCTTCTTTAATAGTATAGGAAACTATGACGGCTGTCTCGCCCCCTCCAATAGACATGAATGGAGGGGGCGTGGCGTGACGTCACGTCCCCAGTCCCGGAAACCCGGAGGTTTCCGAAACTGGAGATTCAGCACCCGCATAGAATGTGGGGGCTACAAGGAGATCAGACATCTTAAATGTTTTTGCCTGGAATACCCCTTGATTCCCTTCTTGTCGTGACGCCAGGGCATGGTTTAGCCTTAACCACCCAAAGGTAATACTGCTGGTCCTGGGCTGGGCACGGGGGCAATGAAGACACAGACGCCAAGTTACAGACAACGGTAGCTTTACTGAGGGTAGACAGATGGTACAGTCTATGCAGTACAGCCAATATCCCAAGGAGGTGACCAGTGACACAGGGGACCTCACAGGCTTGCTGGGACTTGCAGTACGTAGAGACACTTCAGTGCAGGCCACAGTGACTATATACAAGACTTGACTTGACTGACTTGACAATTGACATGAAGATGACTTTGATCTTACTTGAGATGACTTGTGGCTACAGACTTTAGGCTTGAGGCCTCCAATGCTCCGGACACTGAGACGACTGCACTGGACCTCAGCAGGAATAGCAATGAGCTAAGAGAGAGATTACAGCCCCTCCCCTGGTTATATAGGGGGCTGTGCAAGGAGCCCATAGGTCACTTGGGAGGTCACCTGGTCACTAGGGCCTCCTGGGTAACAATCACATGGTAACACCACCACAATTGTATACAATGACCCCTCGACCTACGATGGCCCCGACATACGATAATTTCAACATGCGATGGCCTCTCAGAGGCAGCATCAACATACGATGCTTTTGTATGTCGGGGCCATCGCATAAACGGCTATCCGGCAGCGCAGACTGCTTCAGCTGCCACCATATAGCCGTTTACAGTGCCCCATGTGGTCCGCTGACGATCACTTACCTGTCCTCGGGGCTCCGGCGCGTCCTCTTCAGGATCCCCTGCATCGTCGGCGCTCTCCATCGTCGTCATCACGTCTCTGCGCACGCCGTCCCGTCATCCAATAGAAGCGGCGTGCGTAGTGACGTGATGGCGGCGACGGAGAGCGAGGATGCCGGGGGAGCAGAGGCCCTGCCGGAGCATCGGGGACACCCCGGGGACGCGGCGACAGCGATGGACGGCGACATCCAGCGGCGGGGATAGGCAAGTACAACCTCCAATACCAGTGGTCTTCAACCTGCGGACCTCCAGATGTTGCAAAACTACAACTCCCAGCATGCCCGGACAGCCAACGGCTGTCCGGGCATGCTGGGTGTTGTAGTTTTGCAACATCTGGAGGTCCGCAGGTTGTAGACCACTGTCCTATACTTTACATTGCACAGATCCCTCAACATACGATGGTTTCAACAAACGATCGTCCATATGGAACGGATTACCATCGTATGTTGAGGGACCACTGTATATATATATATATATATATATATATATATATATATATAAATAGACGAACAATCAAAATGAAATAAATAATATTTAATGCTCTTCAATAGGGATCAGCGTTTTTCTATCTGTGTCCCGGAAATTCCGAGTGATCAGAAATATAAATGATCCTTCCTAAGAATAAACAAGCGCAGTATTCGTCTCTGTGTCTGGATGAATTCTCGCCCACTTGTTTAGTATGTAAGAGTATCTCGGTATGACGCCATTAACAATGACGGTTTCCGCAGGAAGAATGAAGTATTGTGTTTTTATTACCGCCAGCACAACACCTGCTATTTAACGGTGTAAAGTGTCCGTGGCTTTGAAATCTTTTCGTTTAATTTTTCACTTTGGAACGCTCCCGTCTTCCTAATGCCATGAGCTCATCCTCGGTTGGCATGACTGAACCTACTGGCACAGAACGCACGGACGTTTCTACTCTGGGAATATGTTAATAACAGATTTGATATATATATATATATTTTTTTTTTTTACTTCTTCTTAAAACTAATGCTCCTCATCTCGGCCCAAACACTTGCCAGCGGCGGCCGGAGTCTTGCCAGGTTTTTTCGATTTCAGTTCATTTCCAAGATTTCAGTCCAACATTTATTAACCTTACATTATTTTTGATTCTTTTTTTTTTTTTTTTTTAAGTGTTAAAGAAGTATATGAGACCAGGATCGGCGATGACCGAGGTTTTCCAGCTTCCAGTTCCCAAATATCAAAGAATGTGCTAATTCCTTTATGTTTGGGGTAATGGTGTTGGTTCAGTGGAAAAAGCGGGTAATGGAATACGTTTTATATTGTTTATACTAGTATTACACTGATTTGTTACTATAAATATTTATTTTGTGAGCGATTTATGCCAACATTCCTGAGCCCACTTGGTGCAGAATAGGTTTTCCCGAACGTTTTCTCTTGGTGTCTTACCAGTTATATCTTGGAGTCACCATCGATCCACGTTTATGCCAAAGAAGGACATGTGAAGAGCTGTCAGTGCCAACCATAGAGCACCTGTACCCGCCATAGTATCAGCTTCCATGGCCCAAACACCAGTCAACGTCTTCCCACTCCTGCTTCTTATGGTCAAACATCCGGTTCGAATACAGTATATGATCTTTGATGCCAACCCTTCAAACCGTTGTAACGTTGCCCCTGTAACTTTCTGTCTATGCTTCTGGACATCCCTTTGCCAACTCTGTTCAATCCTGAATGATCCATATCTGCTGATGGTAGTCCCACTGCCCGTATGACCCAGACAGTTGACTTTAAAGGGGTACTTTGCCCCTAGACATCTTATCCCCTATCCAAAGAATAGGGGATTGTTACAGCGAGCGCTCTGATCCCCGCCTCCGGATCGGAGTGCCCGCTGCCTACCTCCGTTGCCCCCGGTCCCCGGCATCTCCCTGTCAGAGACACCGACCGGGAGCGCGGGTCCTACTGTCCAGGGGATGCGGCTCGCGTGGCGGCTGGCCACCGCTCACGTGCCGCGTCCCCCTCCTTCTCACCTGCGCTCCGGCGCGCTCCGGCCCCGTCCTCGTCATTCCGGCTTGCGCGGCCCCACTCCCCAGGGCGCGCGCACGCCGTCTATGGTAAATTTAAAGGGACAGCGCACCAACAATTGATGCGCTGATTCCCCCACTGTGTCCCTGCCTATTTAAGAGCTCTTCCCCTTCCTGCCCTTGCCGGATCTTTGTGCCTAGTGCCATTTTGAAAGCGTTCCCTACAGTTGTGTTTTGCCTTGCCCGTTGCCGTACCCGTTGCTATTGTCCTCTCGCCTGTGAACCTTGCCGCCTGCCCTGACCTTTGCTACGTCCGACCACGCTTCTGCCTTCTCCTTTGTACTTCGCCTGTCTCAGCAGTCAGTGAAGTTGAGCCGCTACCGGAGGACACGACCTGGTTGCTACCGCCGCAGCAAGACCATCCGGCGGGCTCTGGTGAAAACCAGTAGCAACTTAGAACCGATCCTCCAGTACGGTCCACGCCAATCCCTCACTGACACAGAGGATCCACCACCAGCCTGCCGAATCCTGACAGGGATAAGATGTCTGATCGTGGTGGTCCCACTGCTGGGGACCCCCACAATCTCCCTGCTGCACCGTTTAGAGCATTGGGTGCAGCGTGAGGGGCGTTGCCTTGATGTCACGACCCTCGCAGCGAGAGGGGCGTTGCCTTGATGTCACGACCCTCGCAGCCCGCACCCAGAATTTGGGACTAAATGGTCTGGATGCTGGGGAAGTGGAGTACCCCTTTAAAAGTGAGTGGCCACCTTTCGATCCTTGAATGGACTATTGATGGAGATTGATGGCCTATGTGATTGATGCCAATAAGCCATATGACAAGGCCATGGTGACTGAAGTCAGACCCCTACCGATTTAATATTCATAGTGGAGAATAGGCCATGAATAAAATAAAATAAAAAAATCTGGAAAACCTGCAATGAAATATGACATAACCTCTTTTGTTATAACGGGGTCAAAAATTCAGCTTCCCACCTCGTAGATCTGAGATGAGAACACATTGTGCTCCAGACTCCCCGCGGTCACCAATGATGAATAGATTGTTAATTAATTCAGAAAGTGAACTTCAATAGCGTGAAGAGCTGGCAGAGGACACGGGCACCGCTCGCTACCGTTCCAGCCAAAGTGACCGGAGATGCATTGCGGTGTTCTGCTGAAATGTAAAGTGTTAGATAAATATTAAACATTTTTTTTAAAAAGCACAAAATCTCAATAACTGCCAATGAAAGAAATTTAAAGGGGCACTCGGGTGGGAAAAAAAAAAAGTTTTCAAATTAACTGGTGCCAGAAAGTTAAACAGATTTATAAATGATTTCTATTAAAAAATATTAAAGTTGTATTCACGATTTATTATTATTATTATTATTATTATTTGACTATGCTACAGAGGCTGTAAAGTTAGTGTAGTTCATAATATAGTGTCTGTACCTGTGTTTCACAATGGTCTCGCAATTCTTATTTGATCTTTGCCCCAATGTTTATTTTTAACAGCATACAAAATGAGTGTCGTAAGGTTTTCCCAGATTGCAGTGCGGCCCGACACATTACATCACTAGTCAGATGTTCAAAAGAGCCTGTCTGTGCTTCAATGGGTGGAGCAATCGCTGGGTTGGAGATCATTCTACAAGGAATTGTAGTTTGCAACAGCTGGAGGCACCCTGGATAGAAAGCACTGGTCTATTGCATGGAAGCTCAGTTGTCTTTCAATGGGTGGGGCAGGCCAGTTTGAAGGAATTTGGGGGCCCCAAGCAAAATGGACATGGAGGCCCCCCCCCCTTGATGTTCACGCACGTCACGCTCTAGGGCCGGCGTCAGGATGCAGTAACGCCGGCCCCTGAATGCTGGGGGCGCGATGTGAGCGAACGTCTATACGAGGCCCCCACGTTAGGTGCGGCACAGCCCCCCCTCCACGTTAGGTGCGGCACAGTTCCCCCCACATTAGGTGCGGCACAGTTCCCCCCATGTTAGGTGTGACACAGTTCCCCCCCCCCCATGTTAGGTGCGGCACAGTTCCCCCCACGTTAGGTGCGGCACAGTTCCCCCCACGTTAGGTGTGGCAGAGTTCCCCCCACATTAGGTGCAGCAGAGTTCCCCCCATATTAGGTGCAGCAGAGTTTTCCCCACATTAGGCTAGCAGTGTTCCCCCACTTTAGGTGCAGTATAGTTCCCCCACATTAGGCAGTATAGTTCTCCCCACATTAGGTGCAGTATAGTTCCCCCACATTAGGCAGTATAGTTCCCCACATTTGGTGCAGTATAGTTCCCCACATTAGGTGCAGTATAGTTCCCCACATTAGGTGCAGTATAGTTCCCCCACATTAGGCTGTAGTTCCCCCACATTAGGTGCAGTATAGTTCTCCCCACATTAGGTGCAGTATAGTTCTCCCCACATTAGATGCAGTACAGTTCCCCCACATTAGGTGCAGTATAGTCCCCCACATTAGATGCAGTACAGTTCCCCCACATTAGGTGCAGTATAGTTCCCCCACATTAGGTGCAGTATAGTTCTCCACATTAGGTGAATATAGTTCTCCACATTAGGTGCAGTATAGTTTACCCCACATTAGGTGCAGTATAGTCCCCCACATTAGATGCAGTACAGTTCCCCCACATTAGGTGCAGTATAGTTCTCCACATTAAGTGCAGTATAGTTCTCCACATTAGGTTGGCAGTATAGTTTTCCCCACATTAGGTGTAGTATAGTCCCCCACATTAGGTTGGCAGTATAGTTTACCCCACATTAGGTGCAGTATAGTCCCCCCACATTAGGTGTAGTATGTTCCCCCACAGACATACAGCCTCCAGCCATACAGTGTATGGCTGGAGGCTGTATGCCTGTTTACTGCCTTACTTCAGTGTTCTGACCACTGCTCCTTTTGTCTGGCCACTATAGCAGTAGGTCCTGGGACTGGAGGAGCGGTGGTCGGAGCACTGAAGCTGATGTGCCGCTGGTCACTTACCATGCTGGCCAGCGCATGCCCTGTTCGCTTCTCCGCTCCTCCGCGTTGCTTTCCAATGGGCGCACGGACGGGACGATGCAATTGCCCCGTTCCCCCCCCCCTGGATTTGCCACTGCATGCATTATATACACACACACAACACACTGTATACATTACATACTGTACATGCATGCTTCATACACACACACACACACCATACTATATACATTACATACTGTACATGCATGCTTCATACACAAACATACTGTACACATTGCATACTGTACATGCTTCATACACACACAGATACTGTACACATTATATACTGTACATGCATGATTCATACACACACAGATACTGTACACAATACATACTGTACATGCATGCTTCATACACACACAACACACTGTACACATTACATACTGTACATGCTTCATACACACACATACTGTACACATTACATACTGTACATGCTTCATACACACACAACACACTGTACACATTACATAATGTACATGCATCATACACACATATTGTACACATTACATACTGTACATGCAGCATACACATTACGTACTGTACATGCATCATACACACACTGTACACATTACATACTGTGCATGCATCATACACACACATACTGTACACATTAGATACTGTACATGCATCATACACACACACACTGTACACATTACATACTGTACATGCATCATACACACACATACTGTACACATTACATACTGTACATGCATCATACACACACACATACTGTACACATTACATACTGTACATGCATCATACACACACACATACTGTACACATTACATACTGTACATGCATCATACACACACACACACACACACACTGTACACATTACATACTGTACATGCATTATATACACATACTGTACACATTACATACTGTACATGCTTCATACACACACACTGTACACATTACATACTGTACATGCATCATACACACACACTGTACACATTACATACTGTACATGCATCATACACACACACTGTACACATTACATACTGTACATGCTTCATACACACACTGTACACATTACATACTCTACATGCATCATACAGACATACTGTACACATTACATACTATACATGCTTCATACACACACACACACACACTGTACACATTACATACTATACCGTACATGCATGCTTCATACACACAGATACTGTACACATTACATACTGTACATGCATGCTTCATACACACACAACGCACTGTACACATACATACTGTACATGCCTCATACACACACAACACACTGTACACATTACATACTGTACATGCTTCATACACACACAACACACTGTACAAATTACATACTGTACATGCTTCATACACACACATACTGTACACATTACATACTGTACATGCATCATACACACACAAACTGTACACATTACATAATGTACATGCAAAATACACACACATACTGTACATTACATACTGTACATGCATCATACACATTACATACTGTACATGCATCATACACACACACTGTACACATTACATACTGTACATGCATCATACACACACTGTACACATTACATATTGTACATGCATCACACACACACACTGTACACATTACATACTGTACATGCATCATACACACACACACACTGTACACATTACATACTATACATGCATCATACACATATTGTACACATTACATACTGTACATGCATCATACACACACATACTGTACACATTACATACTGTACATGCTTCATACACACACACTGTACACATTACATATTGTACATGCTTCATACACACACACACACACACACACACACTCTGTACACATTACATACTGTACATGCATCATACACACATACTGTACACATTATATGCTATACATGCTTCAGACACACACACACTGTACACATTACATACTATACATGCATTATACACACACACTTTACACATTACATACTGTACATGCATCATACACACACTGTACACATTACATACTGTACATGCATCATACACACACACTGTACACATTACATACTATACATGCTTCATACACACACACTGTACACATTACATACCATACATGCATCATACACACACAGTGTACACATTACATACTGTACATGCATCATACACACACATACTGTACAGATTACATACTGTACATGCATCATACACACACATACTGTACACATTACATACTGTACATGCATCATACACACACACTCACTGTACACATTACATACTGTACATGCATCATACACACACATACTGTACACATTACATACTGTACATGCATCACACACACACACACACACTGTACACATTACATACTGTACATGCATCATACACACACACACACACTGTACACATTACATACTGTACATGCATCATACACACACGCTACACATTACATACTGTACATGCATCATACACACATACTGTACACATTACATACTGTACATGCATCATACACACATACTGTACACATTACATACTGTACATGCTTCATACACACACTGTACACATTACATACTGTACATGCATCACACACACACATACTGTACACATTACATACTGCACATGCATCATACACACACACAGTACACATTATATACTATACATGCATCATACACACACACACACTGTACACATTACATACTGTACATGCATCATACACACACGTACTGTACACATTACATACTATACATGCATCATACACACACACTGTACATATTACATACTATACATGCATCATACACACACACACACTGTACACATTACATACAGTACATGCATCATACACACACACTGTACACATTACATACTGTACATGTATCTTACACACACACTGTACACATTACATACTATACATGCTTCATACACACACACACACACACTGTACACATTACATACTATACATGCATCATACACACACATACTTTACACATGACATACTGTATATGCATCATACACACACACTGTACACATTACATACTGTACATGCATCATACACACACACATACTGTACACATTACATACTGTACATGCAACATACACACACATACTGTACACATTACATACTGTACATGCATCATACACATTACATACTGTACATGCATCATACACACACTGTACACATTACATACTGTACATGCATCATGCACACACAGTACACATTACATACTGTACATGCATCACACACACACACACACACACACACACACTGTACACATTACATACTGTACATACATACAACAAGAACATGAAAACAAGCGCTACTGTGTGGGGTATGAGCAAATCAATGAGTATTAGAAATGTATGGTGTTGCCCAAAGTTGGGTATTCATGTAAAAGAGAATAAATATATATATCCACCTCAACCCCTAGCCACGTAGGCAAAACAGCCTCTTTGTTAGACTCCAAATAATAATGAACCCAAAGAAAAAAGGAGCTACTCAGAAATTATAAGTGAAATATAGAATATAAACTTTATTTAATGATATTATTAAAAACATAGTGCAATATGTTAAAAAAAAGGAGGAATACGGCACAGACAGGCGGCATACCTGGGACAATGGCAATAAATGTGCAAATACTGCTAAATCTCATTAAATTTATGTATACAATTACTGAGGCAAGGGGGTACAGTAGATACATATGCTGGCAATTCCAGTTAAAGTGCAAGTGCAAACAGAATAAGGCCTAAGCATTAATCATATAGTGACAAATAAATAACATATACATACCGCAGTAATATAGAGAAAGTACTGCAAGTCCCAGGATGCCGCCACCCCTACACGTGTTTCGGTCTGCTGACCTTCGTCCGGACAGTCAGTAATTGTATACATAAATTTTATGAGATTTAGCAGTATTTGCACATTTATTGCCATTGTCCCAGGTATGCCGCCTGTCTGTGCCGTATTCCTCCTTTTTTAACATATTGCACTATGTTTTTAATAATATCATTAAATAAAGTTTATATTCTATATTCCACTTATAATTTCTGAGTAGCTCCTTTTTTCTTTGGGTTCAATACTGTACATGCATCATACACACACTGTACACATTACATACTATACATGCATCATACACATACTGTACACATTACATACTGTACATGCATCATACACACACACACTGTACACATTACATACTGTACATGCTTCATACACACACACTGTACACATTACATACTGTACATGCATCATACACACATACTGTACACATTACATACTGTACATGCATCATACACACATACTGTACACATTATATGCTATACATGCTTCAGACACACACACACTGTACACATTACATACTATACATGCATCATACACACTTTACACATTACATACTATACATGCATCATACACACTTTACACATTACATACTGTACATGCATCATACACACGCACTGTACACATTACATACTGTACATGCATCATACACACACACTGTACACATTACATACTATACATGCTTCATACACACACACACACTGTACACATTACATACTATACATGCATCATACACACACACTCTACACATTACATACTGTACATGCATCATACACACACATACTGTACACATTACATACTGTACATGCATCATACACACACATACTGTACACATTACATACTGTACATGCATCATGCACACACATACTGTACACATTACATACTGTACATGCATCATACACACACACACTGTACACATTACATACTGTACATGCATCATACACACATACTGTACACATTACATACTGTACATGCATCACACACACACACACTGTACACATAACATACTGTACATGCATCATACACACACTGTACACATTACATACTGTACATGCATCATACACACACGCACACACTGTACACATTACATACTGTACATGCATCATACACACACACACACTGTACACATTACGTACTGTACATGCATCATACACACACACTGTACACATTACATACTGTACATGCATCATACACACACACACACACTGTACACATTACATACTGTACATGCATCATACACACACACACACACTGTACACATTACATACTATACATGCATCATACACACATACTGTACACATTACATACTGTACATGCATCATACACACACACACACACACTGTACACATTACATACTGTACATGCATCATACACACACACACACTGTACACATTACATACTATACATGCATCATACACACATACTGTACACATTACATACTGTACATGCATCATACACACACACACTGTACACATTACATACTGTACATGCATCATACACACACATACTGTACACATTACATACTGTACATGCATCACACACACACACACACACTGTACACATTACATACTGTACATGCATCATACACACACACACACACTGTACACATTACATACTGTACATGCATCATACACACACGCACACACTGTACACATTACATACTGTACATGCATCATACACACACACACACACACACACTGTACACATTACGTACTGTACATGCATCATACACACACACTGTACACATTACATACTGTACATGCATCATACACACACACACACACACACACTGTACACATTACATACTGTACATGCATCATACACACACACACACACTGTACACATTACATACTGTACATGCATCATGTACACACACACACACACACACTGTACACATTACATACTGTACATGCATCATACACACACACACACACACTGTACACATTACATACTGTACATGCATCATAAACACACACACTTTACACATTACATACTGTACATGCATCATACACACACACACTGTACACATTACATACTGTACATGCATCATACACACACATACTGTACACATTACATACTGTACATGCATCATACACACACATACTGTACACATTACATACTGTACATGCTTCATACACACACTGTACACATTACATACTGTACATGCATCACACACACACATACTGTACACATTACATACTGTACATGCATCATACACACACACACTGTACACATTACATACTGTACATGCATTATACACACACACAGTACACATTACATACTATACATGCATCATACACACACACTGTACACATTACATACTGTACATGCATCATACACACAAGTACTGTACACATTACATACTGTACATGCATCATACACACACACTGTACACATTACATACTGTACATGCATCATACACACAAGTACTGTACACATTACATACTGTACATGCATCATACACACACACTGTACACATTACATACTATACATGCATCATACACACACTGTACACATTACATATTGTACATGCATCATACACACACACACACACACTGTACACATTACATACTGTACATGCATCATACACACACACTGTACACATTACATACTATACATGCTTCATACACACACACACTGTACACATTACATACTATACATGCATCATACACACATACTTTACACATAACATGCTGTACATGCATCATACACACACACTGTACACATTACATACTGTACATGCATCATACCCACACATACTGTACACATTACATACTATACATGCTTCATACACACACAGATAGAATAGATCAGTGTTTCCCAACTAGGATGCCTACAGAGGTTGCAAAACTACAACTCCCAGCATGGCCAGACAGCCTTTGGATATCCGGGCATGCCGGGAGTTGTAGTTTTGCAACAACTGGAGGCACCCTGGTTAGGAAACACTGGTATTGATACACACATGCACTTTACATATAGTCATCCACAGTAGTAACACACAGGCACAGTACATAGACATACACATATGTACACAGACATATATATATATAGATATCCACACACACATGCTTATACACAAATACATGCAGGGACACCTACGTTAGTCAGGCCCCACGTTGAACAGCTTCTGCGATCTCCTTTCCTCACAGCTCTCTCCTCCCCCCTCCCCCTCCTCCTGGTCAGACGCTGAAGGCTGAGAGAAGAGTCCGGGCTGAGGGAAGATACCAAGTTCAGCGGGGGTGGGGGAGCTTGATTGTGGTGAGGTGAGAAGAACTCCAAAGCTGCAAATTAGTTTAGTTTAAAAACATGTCAGACATTCGGGGGCCCTCTTGTTTGGGTGCCTGGGGCCCGGAGCACAAACTCCAAGAGCAGGATTGTTAATCGCTACAGGACGGGCAGGCACTGGCTGTGCTCGGGCCCCAAGCAATTGCTTGGTTTGCCTGTCCTGTAGCGACGGGCCTGGGGTGGGGTGGCTGATGTATGGGAGAGAAAAAAGTGACCTCACTCTCAAAACATAGGAATCCTGGGACATGTAGTTGGAAGGAGGGAACTTAAACAGGAAATAGCCATTTCACAAAAAAATAGCCACAGTGTTATGGTAATCTCACAATAGATATAGACATTTAGCCCCAAGACAATCGTGGATCTTTAATATTATTGTTCATTACTGACTGGCAGGTACGTACTAAAGTCACCTTATGGTACTTAACCCGTTTAATCCTTCCAGTACTTATCAGCTGCTCCAGAGGAAGTTGTGTAGTTCTTTCCAGTCTGACCGCACTGCTCTCTGCTGCCACCTCTGTCTGTGTCCGGAACTGTCCAAAGCAGGAACTAATCCCCACAGCAAACCTATCCTGCCTCAGACAGTTCTCGACACGGACAGAGGTGTCAGCAGAGAGCACTGTGGTCAGCCTGGAAAGAACTACACAACTTCCTCTGGAGTATACAGCAGCTGATAAGTACTGGAAGGATTATGTTTTTTTTATATAGAAGTAATTTACAAATCTGTATAACTTTCTGGCACAGGTTGATTGGAAAACATTTTTTTTCCACCAGAGTACCCCTTTAACTAGGAAGGCTTTCTAATCCAGAAATGTGTAATTCCTAATCACTCGGCGCTTATTACTTTGAACCACACAGAAGTTTTTTTACTGCGCCTACGGTAGCCAAGTCGAAAAAAAAAGAAAAGAAAAGCATTAGAATGACATCAGTTCGTAATCTTGACTGAACGACAGAAATAATTTTAGAAAATTAACAATGATTCAATGGCATGAGATCATCCCGACATCAGGATCGAGCACCAATAAAACTCAAACTAATTCAACTCCAACTCCAACTAACTTTTATGTAAAAAAAAAAAAGTAAAATAAATGTCTCTACAGCCATGATTATTGCCAAAAAAAGTTGTTCTCTAAGTTCCAGCCCTGTATGATCATTGGCAGTATTTTCAAAACAGTGTGTCTCCAGCTGTTGCAAAACTACAACTCCCAGCAAGCTAGGACAGCCTTTGGCTGTCCGGGCATGCAGGGAGTAGTATTTTTGCAACAGCGAGAGACACACTGTAGGAGGAAGGAGCTCACTAAAATCTCCGCCACATATCCTGCACCTTTATTTAAAGGAGCACTTTTTTCCTTATATATTAGAGAATATTGTCATGGTTCTTGTGTATGCCTTGTGCTTACCTGTTTTAGCTGATGTGGCAGGAATGAGATTTTGGTGCCATACAGTGTTCAGACAACACCAATTATACATTGACAGCTCTATAACCTTCTATTCTGCAGTCATTATTTATACACTCTCTAGAGAGAGAGAGAGAGAGAGAGATACAGTCATGGCCATAAATGTTGGCACCCCTGAAATTTTTGAAGAAAATTAAGTATTTCTCACAGAAAAGGATTGCAGTAAGGCTGGGTTCACACTACGATTTGTAACTACGGTTCCCGTATACGGCTGGGGGGAGGGGGCGGGGCTTAATCACGGCACCCACACGTATTTGGGAACCGTATTTAATGCATGTCTATGAGCCGACCGGAGCGAACCACAGCCTCCGGTCGGCTGCTTTTTCGGCCGTATGAGGTTTCCCGACTGCAGGCAAAAACGTGGTCAACCACGTTTTTGCCTACGGTCGGGAAACCGCATACGGCCGAAAAAGCCCCGCCCCCCTCCTCCCAGCCGTATACGGGAACCGTAGTTATAAATCGTAGTGTGAACCTAGCCTAACACATGTTTTGCTATACACATGTTAATTCCCTTTGTCTGTATTGGAACTAAACCAAAAAAGGGAGGAAAAAAAGCAAATTGGACATAATGTCACCAAACTCCAAAAATGGTCTGGACAGAATTATTGGCGCCTTTAACTTAATATTTGGTTGCACACCCTTTGGAAAAACAACTGAAATCAGTGGCTTCCTATAGCCATCAATAAGCTTCTTACACCTCTCAGCCGGAATGTTTGACCACTCTTCCTTTACAAACTGCTCCAGGTCTCTTATTGGAAGGCGCCTTTTCCCAACAGCAATTTTATGATCTCTCCACAGGTGATCAATGGGATTTAGATCTGGACTCATTGCTGACACTTCAGAACTCTCCAGCGCTTTGTTGCCATCCATTTCTGGGGCTTTTTGACGTATGTTTGGGGTCATTGTCCTGCTGGAAGACCAAAGATCTCAGACCCAAACCCAGCTTTCTGACACTGGGCTGTACAGTGCGACCCAAAATTAATTGGTAATCCTTAGATTTCATGATGTCTTGTACACATTCAAGGCCCCCAGTGCCAGAGGCAGCAAAACAACCCAAAACATCACTGACCTCCCCCATATGTCACTGTAGGTACTGTGTTCTTTTCTTTGTAGGCCTCATTCTGTTTTTGGTAGAATGATGTGCTTTAGACAGTAGAATGATGTGCTTTACCAAAAAAAGCTCTATCTTGGTCTCATCTGTCCACAAGACGTATTCCCAGAAGGATTTTGGTTACTCAAGTTCATTTTGGCAAAATGTAGTCTTGCTTTTTGTTGTCTCTGTGTCAGCAGTCTCCTGGGTCTCCTCCATAGTGGGGTTCTCCTGGGTCTCCTCCATAGTGGGGTCCTCCTGGGTCTCCTGCCATAGCGTTTCATTTCATTTAAATGTGGACGGATAGTTCACGCTGACACTGATGCACCCTGAGCCTGCAGGACTGCTTGAATATCTTTGGAACTTGTTTGGGGCTGCTTATCCTCTATCCGGACTATCCTGCGTTGACACCTTTCATCATTTTTTCTCTTCCGTCCACACACAGGGAGATTAGCTACAGGGCCATGGGTTGTAAACTTCTTGATAATGTTGCTCACTGTAGACAAAGGCAAATCTAGATCTCTGGAGATGGACTTGTAACCTTGAGATTGCTGATATTTTTCCACAATTTTGGTTCTCAAGTCCTCAGACAGTTCTCATCTCCTCTTTCTGTTGTCCATGCTTAGTGTGGCACACACAGACACACAATGAAAGACTAAGTGAACTTCTCTCCTTTTTATCTGCTTTCAGGTGTGATTTTTATATTGCCCACATCTGTTACTTGCTCCAGGTGAGTTTAAAGGAGCATTACATGCTTGAAACTTATTTATCCACAATTTTGAAAGGGTGGCAATAATTTTGTCCAGCCCATTTTTGGAGTTTGGTGACAAAATGTCCAATTTGCTTTTTTTCCTCCCTTTTTTGGTTTAGTTCCAATACACACAAAGATAATAAACATGTGTATAGCAAAACGTGTTACTGGAATCCTTTTCTGAGAGAAATATTTAATTTTCTAGAAAAATTTCAGGGGTGACAACATTTACTGCCATGACTGTATGAGATAGATATGAGATAGATAGATAGATACAAAGCAAATAAAAACGGCAAAAACAATATCCAGAGTATAAGAGAAATTCGGAGTGCCCGCATAACTGGAACCTGGGTCCACCGGTTCCTTAATCCAGACAATAGCAAAATATGATGCAGCACTCCACAGGTTGCAAATAAAGGGTGTTTTATTCCATCATGTGCATAGACAACGTTTCGCCAGTCTCACACTGGCTTGGCACACTTGAGAAAGCCAGTGTGAGACTGGCGAAACGTTGCCTACGCACATGATGGAATAAACCACCCTTTATTTGCAACCTGTGGAGTGCTGCATCATATTTTGCTATTGTCTAGATAGATAGATAGATATGAGATAGCTAGATAGATAGATAGATATGAAATTGATAAATAGATAGATATGAGATAGATAGATAGATAGATAGATATGAGATAGATAGAAATGAGATAGATAGATAGATAGATAGATATGAGATAGATAGATATCAGATAGATAGATAGATATGAGATAGATAGATATGAGATAGATATATAGATATATAGATAGATATGAGATAGATAGATATCAGATAGATGGATATGAGATAGATAGATAGATAGATATGAGATAGATATGAAATAGATAGATATGAGAGATAGATAGATAGATAGATATGAGATAGATATGAGATAGATAGATAGATATGAGATAGATAGATAGATATCAGATAGATAGACAGATAGATAGATAGAAATGAGATAGATAGATAGGAAATAGATAGTTAGATATCAGATAGATAGATAGATAGATATGAGATAGATAGATAGATAGGACTGTAGGAACATAACATCTTCTGGATGTAGTTACTTCTAAGGCTGGCAGTTCCAGGCTCCAGACGAGGGGATGACTACATTGTGTCCAGAATAAAGATTTACTATTATCTCAAACATCATTCATCAGTGGAACAAAATCCTCCAAATCCTGGACGTCCAGGAGAAGACATGAGAAGTGCGCTGGACGCTGCAGAGAGGGCGTTATCACCAGCTTATCTCGCTTGTTTTCCTTTCTTTATGATGCCATTATATTTTGTGATGATGAGTATTCCAGATAGAAGGATAAAGAAGGAAATATCTCTGTTTCTAGGACACAACTTATAATTTCATTGTAAGGTCAAAACACGTCATTTACATGAAACATGATAAAATATTTCCACATGAGGATCCGGCTTAAGGATAAGAAACTGAGGAAAATAGTTTATTTCCGAAATGTGGTTGGGTCCCCAGAACATGTCTATTACACCCTCTGTAAGTAGAAGAATATGGCCGCACCAAAGCAATATGGCCGCAGCCTGGATCACACCTCTGCTTTTTCAGTTGCAGGACTTTGTTCTTTACGTTCTAGGAACTGTGAAGAATATGCTTTAGAATACGCTTTATTTGCAGATGTTGTGATGTTTTCTATGTCTAAGCACTGTGTTGCATTCTGCTGCCATCTACTGGTGAATGTTGTATTGGCTGAGAGTAGAGGGGCCCATCGCACTGCACTGTCCAATACACCAACAGTATATGGAGAAGGTTCTGGTAGGTGGGAGGAGCCTTCCTTGGTCAACCTCCAGACAGAAAGTCTAGTTAGTCAGAGGTAGACTGAGGAGGAGAGAGAAGAGCTCAATCTTCTCTTCTACCAGAGAGTTAGGCGTACACCCACTAAATGCCTGGAGCCTATGGGGAACTGTGGTGGAAGGTGTAAATCTCCGTGAGGACACTACACAGCCCACCCTTAGGGAGAAATAAGAAAAAAAAAAAAGAGAGAAGAGGTTAGGAGCAAAATAACTATTGGGGATGATTTCTACAAGTGCCTCACTGCTGCACAAGGCCCATTTGGTCTTTAGGCCAGGCCTAGTATCCATTCTGATGTTAGCTCCCCACACTCTTATTTGCTAACACTGTAGGGTGCAAGGGTGTGAGCAAATAAGGGGGTCACACAACGATAAGGGGTCACACAAGGATATGGGTAAGGTGCTGTGCTAAATCCCTACAAACCACTCTCCCTACCTACTTGCCCATCCTCCCTAATTGACAGATCATTTCTCTTGGAGCCGGTCCCTTCCTAGTGCTAATGTACATGGGCGTCTAAGTCAACAAAACAAACGGAACTGTACATGTCAGGGACAAGTCAGGAACATAATGGGAATTCAACAAAGCAACAAACAGGTACAAGTTCTAACGACGCAGATCAGTGTTAATGTACAAAGGACACTATAGATAAATGGTAATGTACAGAGGACACTTTAGATTAGTGATAATGTATGGAAAACACTATGGATCAGTAATCATAAACACACTATACACCCCACTCCAAACATGGAGGGACATCAATACCAAAGCCAAATAGACTCCTAGCCAGCTCTCCACAGAGTTATTAGGATACTGGCCTAGGAGGAAACAGAAATACTAAATACAAGCAAACACGGGTACAGGCACAAAACTCACTCACTCCTAGATAGACAGATTAGCACAAGGCTCAGAACAGGATTTTGCAGGAGTTGCAGGATCTAACAAGTTCAAAAGAGAACTGACAAAATGCACAGTGTGAATACAGACTAAGGCAACACAAAGCAAATGCAGAACGAACATGCAAAATACTAAAATCCAACAAATTTATTAAAACAAAGTAGGTTAAAATCTATATATCAAACAGGACAGATAACCATGGTTAAAACACAGGAAAAATGTGCTCAGACAGACACATCAACAGTGCATAATAAACAAGACATGGTCAGAGTACAGATCCAATTACCACCGCAAAGCAACACCTGAAGAGGCCTTAACCCCATTTCACTTTATGCATTAATAATTCTGAGATGCTTTGACCTTTTATTCTGATTTTCGTCATTACTTGCATTCTTTCCTGGTGAAAAATCCCCAAATTTCATGAAAATAAAAAAAAATTAGCATTTTTCTAACTTTGAAACTTTCTGCTTGTAAGGAAAATGGACATTCCAAATAAATTATATATTGAGATCACAAATGAGGACATTAGACGGCTTCAAAATATAGCAGCAATGTTCACAATTTTCGAACTCTGAATTTTTCAGGAACCAGTTAAGTTTGAAGTGGATTTGCGGGGCCTTTCTGTGAGAAATCCCCCCATAAAAGACCCCATCAGAGAAAATTCAAAATCTTCATTTTTTACACTGGCATGTTCTTGTAGAGCCATTTTTTTAAAAAACGTTTACAAAGTGTAAAAGGAGAGAAATCCCCCTAAAATGTGTAGCCCAATTTCTCTCAAGTAAGGAAATACCTTATATGTGGATGTAAAGTTTTCTGCAGGCGCAGTAGAGGGCTCTGAAGGGAAGGACCGATGATGGTATTTTGGAGAGCGAATTTTGCTGAAATTATTTTTGGGGGACATGTCGCATTTAGGAAGCCCCTATGGTGCCAGAACAGCAAAAAAAAAAAAAAAAGAAACCCATGGCATATGATTTTGGAAACTACACCCCTCAAGGAACGTAACAAGGGGTACAGTGAGTCTTAGCACCCCACAGGTGTTTTGACGACTTTTCGTTAAAGTCGGATGTGTAAATTATTTTATTTTTTTTCACTAAAATGCAGTTTCCCCCCCAAAATTTTACGTTTTTACTAGGGGTACTAGGAGAAAATGCCCCCCATTGTAACCACATGTCTTCTGAGTATGTAAATACCCCATGTGTGGATGTCTAGTGCTCTGCTGGCAAACTACAATGCTCAGATGGGAAGGAGTCACATTTGGCTTTCCAAATTTTACTGAAATGGTTTTTGGGGGGTATGTCTCATTTAGGAAGCCCCTATGGTGCCAGAACAGCAAAAAAAAAAAAAAAAAAACATATATACAACTTGGCATACTATTTAGTAAAATACCCCCCTCAAGGATTGTAACAATGGGTACAGTGAGCCTTAACACTCCACAGGTGTTTGACGACTTTTCGGTAAAGTCAGTTGTGTAAATGATTTTTTTCCCCCTGAAATGCAGTTTTTTCCTAAAATTTTACATTTTCCCCTGGAAAACATTTTTTTTTTTTAATCAACTGGTGCCAGAAAGATAAAACAGATTTATAAATTACTTCTATTAAAAAAAATCCTAATCCTTCCAGTATTCATGAGCTGCTGTTATGATCCACAGGAAGTTCCTTTCTTTTTGAATTTCCTTTCTGTCTGACCACAGTGCTCTCTGCTGACACCTCTATCAATTTTAGGAACTGTCCGGAGCAGGAGAGGTTTTCTATGGGGATTTGCTCCTACTCTGGACTGTTCCTGACATGGACAGAGGTGTCAGCAGAGAGCACTCAGGCCAGACAGAAAGGAAATTCAAAAATAAAAGAACTTCCTGTGGATCATACAGCAGCTGATAATTAATGGAAGGATTAAGATTTTTTATAGAAGTAATTTACAAATCTGTTGAACTTTCTGGCACCAGTTGATTTAAAAAAAAAAAAAAGTTTTCCAGTGGAGTACCCCTTTATAGGGAACCTGTCATCAAATGTTACCATGTGTAACGCATGGCAATCTGTTTTATATGGTAAAATCATCTTCCTCACCATCCCCGGGGATGTTTCTGCCCGCAGGGATGGTGAGGTTACATAGTTTAAAAGTGTCATCTTTCCGAATCTTAATCTTTCCAGTACTTATCAGCTGCTGTTATGATCCGCAGGAAGTTCTTTTCTTTTTGAATTTCCTTTCTGCCTGACCACAATGCTCTCTGCTGACACCTCTGGTCATTTTAGGAACTGTCCAGAGTAGGAGCAAATTCCCATAGAAAACCTATCCTGCTCTGGACAGTTCCTAAAATTGACAGAGGTGTCAGCAGAGAGCACTGTGATCAGGCAGAAAAGGAATTCAAAAAGAAAGGAACTTCCTGTGGATCATAACAGGAACTGATAAGTACTGGAAGGATTAAGATTTTTTTAATAAAAGTAATTTACAAATCTGGCACCAGTTGATTTAATTTATTTTTTTATTTTTTAAGTGGAGTACCCCTTTAAGCAGAGGGTGTTGCTGGACTCTATAGAAATGAATTATACTAACACAATTGGACCTATGGATGGAGGGTAAATATTCTGAACACTATTTACAATTGATCACTAAGTGATCACTAGTACTATTTACTACCATCCACTATCAATGTATATACACTGTAAAACGTAACTTATAATTAATTTGCCGGCAGGCAAATTAATTAAAAGTTACGTTTTACAGTGTATATATATATATATATATATATATATATATATATATATATATATATATAAATTAGTGGCACAAGCCCCTAGGCTTATGTTGTACAGTCCGGCCAGGATAGGGTTGCTATGGGAAATTGCTCCTACTCTGGACAGTTCCTCACATGGACAGAGGTGTCAGCAGAGAGCACTGTGGTCAGACAGAAAGGAAATTCAAAAATAAAAGAACTTGGAACATACAGAACCTCTGGAACATGCAGAAGCTGATAAGTACTGGAAGGGTTAAGATTTTTAAACAGAAGTAAATTACACATCTGTTCAACTTTCTAGAACCAGTTTGTGGTAGCTTGGGGGTGTAGTGTATGGGGAGTGTAGCTGTGCGGTCACTAAAGGGTGCTTGCTTAACCCTTTCTATCCGTGACACCAGGGTGAGGGCTATTCTCTGTATGCCTGTCCTGCCGCCACCCGTCCCAAGAGCGATAGGGAAATAGAAAATAATTGATTGTCCACAACCGGAGAGTTTGCTGAAACTTGTCGGAACTTTTACTGAAGATTTTATGCAATAATGAACAGGAACAGTCCATACGGTACTGGGACACACCAGGATTTAAAAACAAAATGTTTTCCATGGGGTACCCCTTTAACCACTTGGGGACACAAAGCACACAGGTACGCCCTGCATCCCCAGTCCTTAAGGACCCAGGGTGTATAGGTACGCCCGTGGGAATTTTGGTCCCCGCCGCTCGCTGGGCGAGTACCGGGCCGGGATGCCTGCTGAAATCATTCAGCAGGCAACCCGTGCCAACGCCTGGGGGGTCCTAAGAACCCCCCCCCCCCAGGTTCAAACCGGCAATCTGCAGCGATTCCGGGTCATACGGGTCTCCAGTGACCCGATAAATAAGGAGGATCGGGGCTCTCCAAGACAGCCCCGATCCCCCTGAAGGGATAGGAGTGAGGTGACAGGGGTGCCACCCCTCCTATTCCTGCTATTGGTCGGTCAGAAGGGACTGACCAATAGCAGATTGGGGCGGGGGGGTTAAAGTTTGGTTTGCCCGCTCTGCCCACCCACTGTAGTCTGGGCAGTGCGGGGGAACTGTCCTTTGAGTGGCGGTGGAGGTCCCTTACCGGCGGCGGGCGACGATCCTCTACTTTGTGCGGTGGGCGGCGATTCTCCTCTCGTGATGCTGCTGGTAAGTTGTTGCCTAGCAACATCTGGAGGGCCACAGTTTGGAGACCACTATACAGTGGTCTCTAAACTGTAACCCTTTATATGTTCAAAACTACAACTCTCAGTGTGGTGAGGGTGGAATGAGGGCAGAGGGAATAACCCTAGGGGCAGATGGCATTAACCCCTTGTGTTCATGACGCCAGGGCGTGGTTTAACCTCTTCACCACCTGAAGGTATTGTAATGTCCCAGTACAGAACATGATTCTGTACTACAGATGATACTATGATTTTACCATATATAAGGCATTGCCACATGTTATTTATGGTAAAATCTAATGATAGGTTACAATAGCTCATGATCCTGTAGGATAATCCTACTGTACATGTGTATTGACCGGACGTAGTGAATTAGTCTGGACATCACATCATTCTGGATTTAGTTAGGAGTCCCACTTGACATCAACCATTGTATATACACAGAGGTGCCATTCATCCACATTTAGGGCATTGCTGGCAGTATCATAGACCCAAAGCACCGGCCCGATACATTGGGAATATCAGTGGGGATTACTATTTCTTCTTCTGTTTGTATATAGAGGAATGACAGGTGGTAAAGGCTTCCTGGTGCAAATGTGCTAAATGCTGTCTGGGGTCATCTAACACTGTCAGAATGAATACTTTTCTAGAGAATTTTGTGACATTAAAATAGAAAACGCATGTGTAAGGAAGACTGGGAGAGAACTTCCAGCCGAGCAAAGTCAGTGATTGATGAAACCTGACAAATCCCGAAACTAGAAAGGGATGAAATGTACGGCTGTGGCAAAGGGGGTCTTATGTCAACCATCTGTAGTCAGTAGCTCCTGGAGGCCTCATAATATGGCTATTCATTCTTACTGGCAAATACATTATCTAAGAGTGTAAAATGACTTGCAAACAAGAGAGGATGCCATAACAAAGGTCAAACTAAGCCCCCCCCCCCCCCCCCACTTCCGGTTTATCCCTTCAGTACTGATTCCGCAGCTTCTTGGACAGTTCCCCAGCCCCTCTGTTTGGTAACAATACAGAGGCAAGTCCTATACAATCCCTTGGTACCCAATAGTAAGGCAGATGGGGTCAACCAGCGTTGGGCTACTTTACATGTTTGCCAATGATCCATATTTGGCAAGACAACTCACGAACCAGGCCAGAGAAGAGGAGTTGCTTATGTCACTGTTGCAAACAGGAATTTGCTGGTACGTTTAGTTTTACAGGTGAGTTGTCACTGAGGTACTGCGACAGGTTTGTGCCCATGCCCTTTTGATTGTAATGTCCCAGTACAGGACATGGTCCTGCACTACCCTTAGGCCCTGTCAGGTTGAGACCCTAAGTGACCTTGGGGCTCCCCTGCATGGTCTACCCCTGTTGTTTCCAGAATGCTGTGTATATCACTTTAATGCCTAGACAGTCTCCTAATGTATAGATAGAGCAGAGCACTTGTGGGAGGTCTCAAGGACCTGTAAGTCTGTCACATGTTATGTTGTCACATGATTGTTGTCACATGTTCTCCCAGAGAGCACCAGCTTAACCTATGACCCGCAATTTGACCAATGGGCCTTAGTCTAGCTCCCCACTGTATAAAGGGGCGGCCATTACAATTCACTCTCTTTGAGATCAGTCTTTACTGAGCACAGCAACCACCAGAGATCTCAGTACCAGTGACCAGCATCTGGAAGGCCACAAAGCTACAGTCATTCCAGTAAGTCAAAAGTCTATGTCTGCTGTCACTACAAATAGTCAGGTCCTGCATATAGTCAAGCCTCAAGATAATTGTCTCAAGTTTATTACAAGTATAATTGGTCCCAGCAAGCTGTGAGGCCCTTCTGGGTCCTGGCCACCTCTCTGGGAATCCGGCCTGGCTGTGAAGATAATTCCATCTGTCTGAACTCAGTAAAGCCTCCATTAAACCATAACTGGTTGTGGACTCTCCTTTCCTTAACTAGCCATTGGAATAGTCCAAATAGCATATTTTTGGTCACTTTTTATATCATAAAAAAATTAATAAAAAGCGATCAAAAAGTCTGATCAACACAAAAATGGTACCGTTAAAAACTTCAGAACACGGTGCAAAAAATGAGCCCATTATACCGGCCCGTATGCAGAAAAATAAAAAAGTTACAGGGGTCAGAAGATGACAATTTTAAACGTATACATTTTCCTGCATGTAGTTAGGATTTTTTTCAGAAGTGCGACAAAATCCAACCTATATAAGTAGGGGATCATTTTAACCGTATGGACCTACAGAATAAAGATAAGGTATAATTTTAACCAAAAAATTCACTGCGTAGAAACGGAAGCCCCCAAAAGTTACAAAATGAAATTTTTTCTTCAATTTTGTTGGACAATTATTATTTTTTTCGTTTCCCAGTGGATTTTTGGGAAAAATGACTGATGTCACTGCAAAAAAGAATTGGTGGCGCAAAAAATAAGCCATCAAATGGATTTTTAGTTGCAAAATTGAAAGCGTCATGATTTTTAGAAGGTGATGAGGAAAAAATGAAAATCCAAAAACGGAAAAACGCTGAGTCCTTAAGGGGTTAAAGAAACTTGCATGAAATACAAACAGTTCTTAAATAGCTCCCGACTGACTGCTTGAAGGAGGTACCCTTGCTGAGTAGAGGTGCTGCTACTTGGTTTCACTATAAGTGATTTACTTGTGAATGTGCTTCCAAGCTGTGGACTCTGTGGTCTGGTCTATCCTTGGACTTCTTATAGGTTCAAGTAAATATCCTGATTTGTTCCTTACACTAATATCTCTGTGGCTTAAATGGGCACTGTCAGATACAATAACTTTTGATATGTTATAAAGCATGCAAAAACAAGCATGCAAAAACAATTGCTTTCAATACTGAAAGAGTTAGTCAAAAAAAGGTTGCCTCTCAGGGTCCCCCTGCCTCCTGGGACACATACCAGTCCTGCAGTGTCCAGTGGTCATCAACAAGTCATGGACACTATCAGTGATTGACAGGGCTACAGGCAGGTCCAGGGCCCTCTGTGAGTCAGAGCAGAGTGAGGAAGGGAGGGGGAGGAGTCATCACAGTGAGGAGAAGAGAGGGACACGCCCCATGTCTCTGAATGGACAGAAACCTCACTGAGCAAATGATGGCAAGTAAATAAAGATAACTGAGAGAAATAAAGGTCGTGGACACATAAAAATAGATGTACATGCTCAGGATGAGGTTCTCAGCAACATATAACAGTTATTTTTATTTATTTGTTTCGGGGGGGGGGGGGGAATGATACAGGTACACTTTATAGGGGTACTCCGCTGCTCAGCTTTAGGAACAAACTGCTCCGAACGCAGGAGCCGGCGCCGGGAGCTCGTGACGTCTTAGCCCTGCCCCTCATGAGGCATTGCCCCACTCCCTCAATGCAAGTTCATGGGAGGGGCATGACAGCCGTAGACTGTGGATCACATGGTCTGACATGTGCCCTAAACTTCTAGGCTTTTCTATCCCCTTCCTATAATGGCCCTTTATGGAGGACGCAGTGTTGGATAATGCCCACTAGATGGCAATGTTCCTTACTGTGTGTGTAGCTCTGCAGTACAATGATACAAGTGGGTGTAAACCTAAAGGGGTATTCTTTGGTTCATGTTATACTATAATGTGTGAGTAAGCAGGAGTGAGAGTTGTCATGGTAAAAAATGATGATAGATAATGGGTAATGTTGTGTTTATTGATAGCGATACACCATCATGGATGTACAAAATGTTGGTATGATGTTGCCTGTGTTAGACATGCTGGTGTGTTGAGTGGCACTAAGAATGGTGGACTTGCGGATGATCCGCCCTTTGACGTGCTGTCTGGGGACCCTGTAGTTGTTGTAATAGTATACATGTGTGGGTGTCTTGGTTCCTGATCCTTACCATGTATGTTTGAGAGATGCAGCAGAGTGCTAGTGTTGAGGAGACGTGGACTGCGAAGAGCGTCAGGATTAGTGGATGCAATGGTAGCCACTGAAGGAGAAGGCATGGAGTGTCCAACTAAATGGCCCAGGTGGTGAGCGAAAAGTGGAGCATCGGGTCACTGGCAGCAGTAGTCTGCAACTACCCCTGGAGATTACAAGTTAAAGGCGTTATCCCAAGATACATAGTTATCCCCTATTTACAGGATATGGAATAAGTAGCTGGTTGGTGGGGGTCCAACTGTTGGGATCCAGAGAACAGAGGACATCTGTCCCCTTAAAGGGGTACTCCACCCCTAGACATCTTATCCCCTATCCAAAGTATAGGGCATAAGATGTCTGATCGCGGGGGTCCCGCCGCTGGGGACCCCTGCAATATAGCATGCGGCACCCACCTGTTTCTTGTCCGGAAGCGCTGGAGGGTCTGGGTCCCGACCACGGGAACGGAAGTTCGTGATGTCACGACTCTGTCCCCGTGTGACGTCACATCCCGTCCCCTCAATGCAAATCTATGGGAGGGGACGGGCGGAGTACCCCTTTAACAATACAGAGGGAGACAAACAAACCAACAGATATATCAAAGTCAACAAGCCGAAATCAGAACCGAGAGAACCAGAGAGATGTTGAATAAGGAAGTTAGAGGTTAATCAAGGAAACACAGCCAAAGTCAAAATATCAGATAGTAGAATACAATACAGAACGCTAGCTTTAGAAACAAAGCTCTTTCACAGGCAAGGTGTACTAACCACTGAAGGCTTAAAGGGGTACTCCGCCCCTAGACATCTTATCCCCTCTCCAAAGTAAGCAGAACAGAGGGATTTGTGAGCCAAATACAGAAGCTAGACACATAAAAAAAGATATGTAAAGCATCTGTATGACCTAGTGAGTAACATATAGAAGCATTTTTGTTCTGGCAGGTGCCTATGACAGGTACGCTTTAACAATCTAATTGGTTTCATAGGGTCTTGGTCATGGAAAAAAGGGTCTGACATAATAATGATTTTGGAGACCATCACTTGTAAGAAGTGTGTATAACTTACAGTATAACCAAAATATTGGATTACAATAATATTATATCACCAACAAGCAAGGGGGCCTTTAGCCAAACAAAGGAAAAATACATATACACCCACAAAAGAAAACCAGTAATGAAAAATCTAAACTTTATTTAACACATATGCAGTTTACATACAATTAAAATATAAAGATGAGTAAAATGAAGGCACCACAAGAACAGCTGCCGAAAAGTGGAGAAGGTTCAGCAAGTACAGATACAGGGAAAATATGCTTGTAAGCAAAGATAAGGCCAAACGCAACAGGCACAGAACCAGAGTACACAGTCAATCAATTTGGTATAAAGTATACAAAATATGTATTACAAAAGAAAAAATGCCAAGGTTAGCACAGAAATACAAGAGATAAGTAACATCCTGCCATGCACTGCCTACCTACCACCTCCAACCCCAACGTACGTTTCGCTTGTGCTTCGTCAGGGTGCCTTGATTTTACTCATCTTTATATTTTAATTGTATGTAAACTGCATATGTGTTAAATAAAGTTTATATTTTTCATTACTGGTTTTCTTTTGTGGATGTATATATATAGTGACCCCCCGACCTACGATCATTTCAACATACGATGCTTTTGTATGTCGGGGCCATCGCATAAACGGCTATACGGCAGCGCAGACTGCTTCAGCTGCCACCGGATAGCCGTTTACAGTGCCCCGTGTGGTCCGCTGACGATCACTTACCTGTCATCGGGGCTCCGGCCCCTCCTCTTCGGGATCCCCTGCATCGTCGGCGCTCTCCATCGGCGTCATCACGTCGCTGCGCGTGCCGTCCCGTCATCCAATAGGAGCGGCGTGCGTAACGACGTGATGGCGGCGACGGAGAGCGCGGATGCCGGGGAAGCAGAGGCCTTGCTGGAGCGTCGGGGACACCCCGGGGACGCGGCGACAGCGATGGAGGGTGACAACCAGGGCAGCGGTGACGAGCGGTGACGGTCTGGAGTGGCGGGGACCAGTGGTCTTCAACCTGCGGACCTCCAGATGTTGCAAAACTACAACTCCCAGCATGCCCGGACAGCCGTTGGCTGTCCAGGCATGCTGGGTGTTGTAGTTTTGCAACATCTGGAGGTCCGCAGGTTGTAGACCACTGTCCTATACTTTACATTGCACGGATCCAACAACATACGATGGTTTCACCAAACGATGGTCCATTTGGAACAGATTACCATCGTATGTTGAGGGACCACTGTATTACAATAATATTGTTATAGTTGTATGGTGGACCTTCAGAACAACTTCCTCTGGTGGGCCCAAAGAACCAAATTCAACACTGCTAGACAATAAATAATGTCCTACAGAAAGGGAACATTGGCAGAACCATATTTTGGAGTACACATTATATTTTTGCTCAACATTTGACAACCTACATATGGAAATGCACATGTACAAACTATACTGGTTAAAGGGGTTATCCAGAAAAAAAAACTTTATTTTTATCTATCATAGTTACATAGTTAGTATGGTTGAAAAAAGACATACGTCCATCAAGTCCAACCAGGGGATTGAAGTGAAGGGTGTAAGGGGATAAGGGGAAGGGATGTAGTTTTATAATTCTGCATAAGCATTAATGTTATTTTGTTCCAGAAATGTATCTAACCCTGTTTTAAAGCTGTTAATTGTTCCTGCTGTGACCAGTTCCTGAGGTAGACCGTTCCATAAATTCACAGTCCTCACGGTAAAGAAGCCGTGTCGCACCTTTGACTAAACCTTTTCTTCTCCACACGGAGGGAGTGCCCCCTCGTCCTTTGGGGGGGGTTTAACCTGGAACAGTTTTTCTCCATATTTTTTGTATGGGCCATTAATATACTTATATACGTTTATCATATCCCCCCTTAAACGTCTCTTCTCAAGACTAAACAATTGTAACTCCTTTAATCGCTCCTCATAGCTAAGATGTTCCATGCCCCATATTAGTTTAGTCGCGCGTCTCTGCACCCTTTCCAACTCCGCAGTGTCCCTTTTATGAACAGGCGACCAAAACTAACTCCAGAAAGTGAAACAGATTTGTAAATTACTTCTATTAAATTTTTTTAATCCTTTCAGTATTTATGAGCTGCTGAAGTTGAGCTGTTCTTTTCTGTCTAAGTGCTCTCTGATGACACCTGTCTCGGGAACTGCCCAGTTTATAAGCAAATCTCCATAGAAAACCTCTTCTACTCTGTGCAGTTCCCGAGACAAGCAGAGATGTCAGCAGAGAGCACTGTTGTCAGACAGAGAACAACTCAACTTCAGCAGCTGATAATTATTGGAAGGATTAAGATTTTTTAATAGAAGTGATTTACAAATTTGTTTAACTTTCTGGTGCCAGTTGATATTAAAAAAAATATATATATTTTTTTTCCTGGAATACCCCATTAACCCCTTAATGACCACGGACGTAAATGTACATCCTGGTTTGGCGGGACTTCCCGCGCCAGGACGTACATTTACATCATGTGTATGACCGCGAGCATCGGAATGGTGCTCGCGTCATACACGGCAGGTTCCAGCTGCTAGCAGCAGCCGGGGACCCGCCCGTAATCGCCGACATCCGCGATCGCGCGGATGTCCGCCATTAACCCCTCAGATGCCGTGATCGGTACAGATCACGGCATCTGCGGCATTGCAGTTCTTTGATTGGATGATCGGATCGCTCGGAGCACTGCGGCAGCGATCCAATCATCCAGCATGGCGGGGTCTTCTTCTCTGGTCTGCTCGATCGCAGACCAGAGCTGACCAGATGACCGATAATACTGAGCAGTGCTGTGTCCTATGCATAGCACTGCACAGTATTAGCAATCAAAGGATTGCTATAGATAGTCCCCTATGGAGACATAAAAAGTGTAAAAAATTTGAAAAACGTAAAAATAAAAAGTGAAAAACCCCCTCCCCCAATAAAAATGAAAATTTTTGTTTTTCCCATTTTACCCCCAAAAAGCGTAAACATTATTTTTAATAAACATATTTGGTATTACCGCGTGTGTAAATGTCCGAACTATCAAAATATAATGTTAATGATCCCGTACGGTGAATGGCGTAAACGTAAAAAATAAAAAAAGTCAAAAAATGCTGCTTTTTTGTCACATTTTATAAAAAAAAAAAAAAAAATGATCTAAAAGATGTATATATGCAATCGTGGTATCTAAAAAAAATTACAGATGACGGCGCAAAAAAAAGAGCCCTCATACCACTCTATATACGGAAAAATGAAAAAGTTATAGGTGGTCAAAATAGGGCGATTTTAGATTACTGATTTTAGATTTTAGATTTATTTTAAGCGGCACAAAAATATAAAAGTATCTAGCCATGGGCATCATTTTAATCGTATTGACCCACAGAATAAAGAACACATGTCATTTTTACCATAAATTGTACAGTGTGAAAACAAAACCCTCCAAAATGTGCAAAATTTTGGTTTTCATTTAAATTTCCTCCCTAAAAAAAAATTTTTTGGGGGGTTTGCCGTACAATTTATGGTAAAATGAGAGGTTTGATTACAAAGTACAATTGGTCACGCAAAAAAACAAGCCCTTATATGGGTCTGTATATGGAAAAATAAAGAGTTATGGATTTTAGAAGGCGAGTGTTACACCGAGCGCCCGGGTCCCCGCTCCTCTCCGGAGCGCTCGCAGCGTTTACCTGCTCGCAGCGCCCCGGTCAGACCCGCTGACCGGGAGCGCTGCGATAGTGTCCCTAGCATCCCAGCCTGCTTACCGGACCCGTTCCCTGTCTGTTCACTCCCGGCGCTCGCTGCCCCGCTCCCTAGGGCGCGCGCGCGCCGGCTCTCTGCGATTTAAAGGGCCAGTGCGCCGCTGATTGGCGCCTGGCCCAAATGAGTGAATTCATCTGTGTCCATGCCTACAATACCTCACTTCCCCTTCCCAGCATCGCCGGATCTTGTTGCAATTGTGCCAATGAAAGCGTTTCCTTGTATGTCCCAAGCCAGTGTTCCAGACCTCCTGCCGTTGCCCCTGACTACGATCCTTGCTGCCTGCCCTGACCTTCTGCTTCGTCCGACCTTGCTCTTGCCTAATCCCTTGTACCGTGCCTATCTCAGCAGTCAGTCGGGGTTGAGTCGCTATCGGGTGGAACGGCCTGGGGGTTACCTGCCGCAGCAAGTCCATCCCGCTTTGCGGCGGGCTCTGGTGAATACCAGTAACCCCTTAGACTCCGTTCCCCCGGTACGGCCCACGTCATCACCCCACTGACACAGAGGATCCACCACCAGTGTCCTCACAGTACCCGGATCCTGACAGCGAGGAGGAAAAAACGAAAAACGCAAAAATAAAATTGGCCTGGTCCTTAAGGTGAAAATGGGCTTGGTCATTAAGGGGTTAAAGGCGTTAGTCTCCTTTGGTGACGAGAGGGTTAACAAGTGAGTAATAGACCTCAAGTCAACTCAGCGTGATACAATGTCAACTCTCCTCCCAATAACTCAACCACCATTATCTCTTTTACAATCCTTTCCCATGAGGTTCTCCTAGACACGCCAGCTGTTTGGGCTTGTAAAAAAAACATATGCCCCTCCGCACAGAAGTAAGAGGTCTGGGCCCGAAGAGGGAGAGAGAGAGAGAGGCCTTTTCCGGCTAAATGAAAACAACGTGGCAATGTGTTAGACAGACGTGTGCTGAAAGGAAACCAGGAATTAGAGGGACTTTGAGAAGTAAGCACCTGCACCTTGCCGGGCTATGGATACTGTTATCTGAACCAGTGCTCAGTCAGGGCCGAAAAATATAGCGGTGAAAACGATAGCCCGGCGGAGGTTTTGCCTGACAGCCAACACGGGTTAGGTAGAACAAGAACTTAAAGTTAGACAGAGGCTCTCTTGTCGAGACAGCTAGATTCCTGTCTGTTCCTAGACATGTAAATCATGTACGTCATGTAAATGATTTTTGAAGATATATAAAGTCCTATCTATTTATATTGGCCTTCTGGTTGGCTCTATCAGAGGTCCCCAACGCTGGCCAGGATCTGATTTTTTTATCTGTATTTTTTCAATCGAGTAACTGACAAAAACAGAATGTTACAATACAGGAATTTACCGTATTTTTCGCCCTATAGGACGCACCGGCGTATAAGACACACCCAATTTTTAGGGGCAAAATCTAAAAAAATAAAGATTTTGAACTCAATAGTAGTCTTCAACCTGCGGACCTCCAGATGTTGCAAAACTACAACTCCCAGCATGCCCGGACAGCCGTTGGCTGTCCGGGCATGCTGGGAGTTGTAGTTTTGTAACATCTGGAGGTCCGCAGATTGAAGACCACTGCATAGGAGGTAATACTCACGTGTCCCCGCCGCTCCGGACCCGTCACCGCTGCCCTGGATGTCGCTCCATCGCTGTCGCCGTGTCCACGTCGCTCCGGAACGTCTCTGCTGCCGGCCGGGTATCCTCGCTCTCCGTCGCCGCCATCACGTCGTTACGCACGCCGACGCACGTACGCGACAACGTGATGACGAGGAAGGAGAGCGCCGGCCATATAGGGGATCCCTGAACGGAGAAGACACCGAGGAGGCAGGTAAGGTCCCTCCCGGTGTCCTGTAAGCACTAACCCGGCTATTCAGTCGGGCTGTTCGGGACCGCCGCGGTGAAATCGCTGAACAGCCGGGTTAGTGTCACTTTCCCTTCAGACACGGCGGTCAGCTTTGATCGCCGCGTCTGAAGGGTTAATACAGGGCATCACCGCGATCGGTGATGTCCTGTATTAGCCGCGGGTCCCGGCCGTTGATGGCCGCAGGGACCGCCGCGATAGGGGTGTATTCGCCGTATAAGACGCACCGACTTTTCCCCCCCAGTTTTGGGGAAGAAAAAGTGCGTCTTATACGGTGAAAAATACGGTAGGTGCACTACTGTGGGAGATGTGAACAATGACATTAACTAATCCTCAACACCGATGTTAAAATTGAGACATTCGCCAGCATATCCTTATATGAAGGACATACCAGAGCCCGCACACCAACGCCAAGGTTTCTCAAGTGGCACGGGACCTAACACTAACCTACCTGTGCGTGATAAGCAAAACCAGGGGCCAGTGGGCAATTACGACAGCATTAGGCCAACTCACAGCCTCCTCTCAGGTTACCCCCAGTGTGGCTGAGCACACATACAATGGGAGGAGGGAGGCAGACTATAAGCCCCCCCCCCCCCCTAAGTTGGCTGATGTGGTTGCCGGCCTCACAGGTGGACCTTAATGCTGCCTAGAATAGTTATAAAGTTGCATTAAATGTGGAGTTTTTGCATCTCCAAGTATAAAATTTAGACAAAAATAAAGAGAGCAACTGGCAGGCAGGAGGTGCTCAACCCCAAATGCGGTTGTGCATTTATACTGGGGGAGCAGATCCTGCCCTTGTGGTCCGTTGCTAGGGGTGATCCCCAGCATAAAAATGCATACAATGGAGGATGCCTGCAGCGGACTACAAGTGCCACAATAGAATCCTACACCAAATAGACGGTGTGGATGTGTAACATATAGAATGATACAAGAATTTAGGTGCACTACTGTGCAACATTGATGTTAAAATTGAGACATTAGCCAGTATATCCTTATATGAAGGACATACCGGAGCCCGCACACCAACGCCAAGGTTTCTCAAGTGGCACGGGGCTTGTAGTCTGCCTCCCTCCTCCCATTGTATGTGTGCTCAGCCACACTGGAGGTAACTGGGAGCAGGCTGCATGTCGGCCTAGTGCTGCTGTAATTGCCCACTGGCCCCTGGTTTTGCCTATCACGCACAGGTAGGTTAGTGTTAGGTCCCGTGCCACTTGAGAAACCTTGGCGTTGGTGTGCGGGCTCTGGTATGTCCTTCATATAAGGATATACTGGATAATGTCTCAATTTTAACATCAGTGTTGAGGGATAGCCAATGTCATTGTATACATCTCCCACAGTAGTGCACCCATATTCCTGTATTGTTCTAATTGTTACACATCCACACCGTCTATCTGGTGTAGGATTCTATTGTGGCACTTGTAGTCCGCTGCAGGCATCCCCCATTGTATGCATGTTTATGCTGGGGATCGCCTCTAGCAACGGACCACAAGGGCAGGATCTGCTCCCCCAGTATAAATGCACAACTGCATTTGGGGTTGAGCACCTTCTGCCTGCCAGTTGCTCTCTTTTTTTTGTCTAAAAAAACAAAATGTTGTTGGGCCTTGAGGACTATGTTAGGGACCACTGCACTATATTGCTGAAAAGCATTGGCCTTTGACTTTTTGCTGTAAAAGTCAATGATTTTGCTTATATGCTTTTTTTCTTATTATTCATCTTTTCTTTACAACTTCAAGGGGTACTTCGGGAAATTAGACCAACAGTCCATCCTTTCCCTCTCATCAACCTATTTAAATAGAGCAGTTTCCCCTCTTTGGTTGTCACTTACCTGCATGAAGTGAGGGAATGACGTCATCCAGCCTTCCACTATGTCCCTGTCCAAATCCCTCGCTGAAAGTAGCCCCCTCCCTCGTGAGAGACACAGACCATGTGGTTTCTGCCCTGCACTGATGAGTCATGCTCACAGTGCAGAGAGCCAAGAGGTGTGTGCAGTCTCAGCCAATCAGACACTGAACCTCTCTCTGCTGCTCAGTTCAGGAGGGTAGGGGCTGGCAGAGCAGAGCTACAATGATTGCTGGGATATGTAGCCATGGGGAGGGAAGGATGTCAATGAATATGAAGGAACCAGAGAAGTCAACAGGGGCCACAGGAGCCATGTATATCAGGCAGGATGGTTTACAGGGAACATATCCAGGAAGTGTGATAGATTTGAAGCTTTTCATCTATCTATCTAAAAGTTAGTAATGAATCCAGATCCCTGTGGGAAAGGTCATTAAAGATGGGCCACATTTTTATTTGCTCAGATCAAGGGTGTCTATAGTACAATTGTAGTGACCCAGTACAGGATGTTGTCCTGTCCGGTAAATGTTGCCTCAGGCACTTTCAGTGTAAATGTTCTGGGCCACTACTCTAGGGTAAATTGTATTTTGTTGTTCTGCCATTTTGTTATGCACATGTTTATCAGTGTTACTGTAACCTTAAGGGAAGTCATGCAGAGTGAACCAGGTGATCCTGATGCCCCAATGGGATGCCCCACCTTAGTCCTTATGTAGTGTAGGGGGGGGGGGGGGGAGCTATTCAGTTTAGTTTAGAGCTGAGGTGGCAAAGTGGCAAGGAGCGAGGAGAAGGTTCTGAGGTGATCTGAGGAGGCCTGAGAAAAAGTCTAAAATCTACAGCCACGGAATTTCCAAGAACCCCATCACACTGGTACAGTTCCAAGCCTGGTTATAAGCTAGAAGCTTCGGTAGAATATTCTTCAGTCAGTCTAAAGTCAGCAATGGTTGTCACAAGTCCAAAGCTAAAGTCTGCAGCAACCATAATCCAGTCAAGTGAAAGCAACTATAAGTCCAAGCAAGGCAACAGGCTCCCAGGGGTTACTCTGCATCTCCCCTGTTTTGATCTGTACTGTAAAGAATTTTACAAACATTACTGTCTTAGTAAAAGAAAGTTTCCGTAACCCTGCATCTGTGGTCATTGTTTTCCCCATCGCTTGGCCCGGGAGAACTGTCTAAACCTTGGAACGTGGTGGTTAACATTACCCTGGCGTCACAAACTGTGCATTACATCATTCACACTGTAGGTACCACACAATGTCCTTTAGAAGGCTCGGAGCTGTTGCATGCCCACAACCCACAAGCAGAGTGATTGAATGCCAGAGAAGAGCAGAAGCTGGAAGGACAATGCAACCTCTGAAGGCCTTAATAAGAATTGTGACCCATTTTTCTAGTTCAAAGTCAGTTTTTTGTTCAGTGGTAAACACTGTTGCTTTGCATCACTAGGGTCCTGGGATTGAATTCCATCAAGGACAACATCTGCAATGAGTTTGCATGATCTCCCCGTGTTTGCATGGGTTTCCTCCAACACTCCAAAAACATACTAATTGGTGAATTTAGATTGTGAGCCCCAATGGGGACAGGGAACCTATCTGAGTGTACAACGCTGCAAATTTTTTTGCTAGCTATATAAGAAGAATATATTATTACTAAGTAAAATACCCCATGCTGGATAGATTAGCGCAGTGCGGCTGGTTATCGACAACGGTCAAGCAAATTCAGTACAAAATTACAAGACGAGAGCACGAACAGAAAACAAGCACAAGGTCAAACCAGGATAGCAGGGGAGTACAGAATCAGCAAGCAAAAGGAAAGTCGAGTTACAAGCCAAGGCCGGGATACACAGGGTTAACACAGAAAACAGAAATACATGAGCTAGTGCAAGGAATAAACCTTTATCACTGGCAGTGCATATAGGAATGCGAGAGATTTAAGTAGCCCACCTCAGGGAGGCATGGATACCCAAGTCAATGGTGATCGGTCTGGCACCTACGCCTCTTAATTGGCTTAGCATGGTACTTCATGACAAGCAGCTCTGCTCTATGCAGGACTATCGTCATGGCAACAAGCAAAACCAAGGCCAAAGAAAGAAGAGAGTGGGCCGGTGCTGGAGTGAGGCACTGGTATGTGGTTCCACCAACACTTACTTAAAGGGGTACTGCAGCCAAAAATTACTTATACCCTATCCACAGGATCCCCCCCCCCCCCCCCCCCCCGGGACCCCTCTCGCTCAGAGGGAATAAGTTAGTTTCAGCTGCAGTACCACTATAAGAACATTTGTAAAATACTGAGAAATATTGTGACTTTAGACTCTTTGCCTTTAATAACCTTCCTGCATTCAGCAATGACGGAGAGTAATAAAGTAGTGTGAAAGCGAAACAGTGGATAAGAGTAGACCGAGGGAATACCCAACAAGCTTTGCCAATAATGGTAAAATTCAGTCCCAGTGCTTTAGATTCCATTTCAGTTCTTAGATTCCCATCTACAGCTCGACTATGAGAAGTGTTGGTTAAGATAGTTATAATCTTATAAAACTGGCACGCTTTACAGTGTTTGATCACATAAAGGCTTATAGATAAGAAGTGAGCTGCCGTATACAGCTCAATCACATTGTAAGCAGCATGGATATTTATATTGGAAAAGATATATGTTCAGCTGATCTGATGACGCTTTGGAATAGGTTATTTTATATTTAGGTTATATTTAGGGCATGGTTTATTATTTTACCTGGACCATCTGGAGAAAAATCAATGAAACCCCCCCCCCCCCACACACACACACCTAATGGTTATTTCTACCAGCCTCACCTTGGCCAAATTGGTGATGTTGCCCATCACAGCCATATAAGCCCACCACCAGTGATGAGTGAAACCAATCCAAGATTCACTCCCTGGGCCAGGTGCATAGTGTGTGTAAAGAAATGAGTGGAAAAGCCTTTCCTCACCATTAACCCCTTGTAATGCTGCTGGTTGGCAACCACAAGCGTACCATGTGTCCGGGTTCTTACCAGCGTCGGGCGATACCTGTGTGCATTCCCCTGCCCAGTCTACTTCAAGGGGTACTTCAAGGGGTACAAACTGTTCCGAACGCTGGAGATGGCATCGGGAGCTTGTGATGTCATAGCCCCGCCCCATCCTGATGTCAGGCCCCGACCCCCTCAATGCAAGTCTATGGGAGGGGGCGTGACGGTCTTTACGCCCCCTCCCATAGACTTGCATTGAGGGGGTGGGGCATGACATCATGAGGGGGGGCTATGACGTCACAAGCTCCCGGTGCAGGCTCCGGCGTTCCGAACAGTTTGTTCCAAACGCTGGGCAGCAGATTACACCTTTAAGATCGCGGGGACTCAGTCTGAGAACCTGCGATCAGATAATCATCAGAAAACTCTGCAAGTTGGGAAAACCCCCTTTAACCAAAGCAATGGTTTTTCTTTTGTATACCCCTGAATGCTAAATGTGGAGCCGAACAGTGGTGCCAAATTTTTTGTTCTTTCCCGTCTACTATCACTATTGATCACACCAGTTGTTCTTTTTCGATTCCCGACTCCCTTAGTGTATGGTCTTGCTGGGGCAGGCGGCACCCAGGTCACTACCCCTGGCACGACTCGTCCACACAGGTTGCTGGGATGTGGCTTGGCACAAAAGGAAACTGGCAAGACGTGGTCAAGGTAGCAGTAGGTTGGGACAGGAGGCACAGGTGCAGGGTCAGGTAACGGAACAAGGATCAGGAACACGGATATCAGGAACACAGGAACACATTATGCTTTCACTAGTGCACAAGGCAACAAAGTTCCGGCAGGGAATAACGCAAGGAGCTGATACTTAAAGACAGGGTGCAGGTGTAGATAATTAAATGGGTACTGGCCCTTTAAATGAGGGGGAGGCACATGTGCCGGGGCTGAGGGAGCAGAAAAACCAGGGAGGTGAGTGATGGGCTGGTATTAGCATGCGGGCGCGTCCCGTGATGCGAAACCCAGCCCTGCCGGCAGTGGGGACAAGACAAGAGAGCGCACACGGCCAGTGTGTCTTCCTGCATTCTCCTGGCTGCAATCCATGGTGCCCTAAGGCACCGCGGCACAGTTTGGCACTTTAGGAGGGCCAATTTGGTATGATAAAGATTATTACTGATTAATGGGTGCAGCCGAAAATACTGAAATGAACAAATTAGTATCATATACCACGAGCTGTAAAGAGATAATAAATCGCTATAATCTGCACAATCCACTCCAGACATTTTTTTTTCAGTCTCCTATTTTTAGACTGTCCAGGAATTTACGAATGGCTGGCAACTCTATCCCACGGACGATAAGCCGCTGCCAGAGAAGGCTGCCAGTGACTTATTCCCCTTTCCAAATAAAAACTAACATGCACTTTGGCCCGAGAAGAGTGTGCATGTATATGGTGGAGAACAAGCACTGAGCCAATAGGTGTCTCATGTGTATGACTGGCTCTACACGTTTCCTCTACACATGTTTTAATGTTGTCTTTGTTGTAATCTTTCTTGATAGGTCAAACAATGCCAGTTTTCATCAGACATAAAGGATTTACACAGGAATCTAATTTTAGCAATTTATGCAATAAGGGAGCAATCCGGTATTAGAAAATTGTATTTAAATAAGACAATTGCCCCAAGATATATAACTTACTCATGTAGTGTTATCACAAACTGCACTGGCTTCAGCAAGTTTTTACATGATTTACCCCTGACAGGAAGTTGTGTGGTCCTCTCATTGTCAGTATGGTGTTGCCTCAGCAGCTCCCTGGCTCCTCCTTCTCTCCTGACAGGAAGCTGTAAGCTTCTATCTATGTAATATCTATCAATCTATCTATCTATCTATCTATCTATCTATCTATTTATCTATGATATATCCATCTATCTATCTCATATCTATCTATCTATCTCTAATATCTATCTATCTCATATCTATCTCCTATCTATCTCATATCTATCTCCTTTCTATCTCATATCGATCTATCTCATATCTATCTATCTATCTATCTCATATCTATCTCATATCTATCTATCTATCTCATATCTATCTCATATCTATCTATCTATCTATCTATCTATCTCATATCTATCTATCTCATATCTATATATCTATCTATCTCATATATATCTATCTTATCTATCTATGCATCTGAAATCTATCTATCTACCTCATATCTATCTATCTCATATCTATCTATCTCATATATCTATCTATCTCTAATACCTATCTATCTATCTATCTATCTCTAATATCTATCTATCTATTTCATATCTATCTATCTATCTATCTATCTATCTCTAATATCTATCTATCTATCTATCTCATATCTATCTATCTAAAACAAACAAGGATAAGTTGGCCAGCACATACTGATACTGAAACTACTGCATGGACCTGGCATACAGGTGCGCGCTGCTAAGCTGAATATACATAAACAGGAGAATACAGCAGCACACTGCTAGCACAAAGATACAGATAAAACATGAAATGCTATATTGCTACAATGCAAAAGGAGGTTCTTAGCTCACAATTTGGCGGCCAAATAGTTTGGACCATCCCACCACGATAAGGTGACCTCATCGGGACGGACCCTACACTGTGAATATCCCTCTGTGTAATCAGTAGTGTTGCTCACGAATATTCGCAATTCTAATATTATTCGCGAATATCGCATATTCGCGAATATGCGAATTTCGCAAATATAGCGCTATATATTCGTAATTACGAATATTCGTTGTTTTTTTTTCACAGTACACATCACAGTGATCACCCCTCTCTGCTTCCAGCTTGTGTGGTGTAAAGAAGGCTCTAATACTACTGTGTGAGACTGGAGTGCGAAAATTCGCATATGCGAATTTACGCATATGCGAACTTTCGCATATGCGAATTTTCGCGTATGTTAATTTTGTATATGCTAATATTCACATATGTTAATTTTCGCATATGCGCATATTCGCATATGCGAAAATAAAACGAAAATATAACGAATATGCGAATATTCGCGAATATATGACGAATATTCGTCCATATATTCGCGAATATTCGCGAATTCGAATATGGCCTATGCCGCTCAACACTAGTAATCAGTTTAACAGGCATTGCAAGGTCTGAGACGTCCAGCACCTTATATACACCTAATAGAGGTGGGTGGGGTGCAGGAGCCAACGTGGAGGCAGCCACTCCGCCATATGTTTAACACAAACAAGGATAAGTTGGCCAGCACTACTGATACCGAAACAACTGCATGGACCTGGCATACAGGTGCGCGCTGCTAGGCTGAATATACATAAACAGGAGAATAAACAGGAGAGGTAAATATACCTCTATTGATTCCATACAGTGATCATTATAATCAATCAATTAATTAAAAAATCCAAACATATACAATGATGCAGTGCCCATTACAATAGTGTAGTTGTATTTTATGACATGATAAACAGCATTACAGGTGTCATGATGGCGTACAGTGCAGCCAGTGACAATGCGCGATCTACATAAATATAAACGTCCATATCTATTGTGGAATCAGACTCACCGCACGGAAGCAGATAGAGTTAACTGCACTTGGCATTTATTGGGTATGGGGCAAAGTTACTGCCCAGACTCATTGCAAACAGCCACTCAGAAGCGACCAAAGATTCTAGCGCCCTGGCCCATCGAGAGACAGAGCGGTCAGTGACATCAGTCGGCGCATGCGCACTCCGACCTGGCGCTCACCGGCACCATCTTGGTTATGGGAATATCGTTCATGCATCCGTTCTACAGGCCAGAGACGCCATGTCAAACAAGGGAAAATGAATGCATTGCCCGACAATAGCGAAACATCGGAATTACAGCCTGGGCTCGTCTAATCCGTAGCTAAGGTTACCCATTTTAGGAGGTCTTGCGTCTCCTTCTGTTGGCAAATAGTTTCACAGCAAGGATCAGGAAGGCTCGACCTCAGCCAAAAGGCAACATCAAAACCTACCGGGTCCACTCTACCCATAGGTACCTATATGGGAAACATATGTGAGTCTCAGGACAATCAATGAACATCTGTACAGTCTTAAAGGGGTACTCCACTGCTCAACGTTTGGAACACGCTGTCCCGAAGCTGGAGCCGGAGCACGGAGCGCGTGATGTCATAGCCCCGCCCCCTCATGATGCCACGCCCCATCCCATAGACTTGAGAGGGGGTGGGGCGTGATGTCATGAGGGGCGGGGTTATGACATCACAAGCTCCCGGCACCGGCTCCAGCATTTGGAGTACCCCTTTAACCTGCGCATGGCAATCCCATGTTTACTGAAGATGATGTCATTAGAATTCTGGGGAATTTAGAGGGGGGTGTTGCCCTTTTGTATATACTGTATTTTTCGTCCTATAGGACGCACCCAATTTTAAAGGTGCAAAATCTAGAAAAAAAAGATTCTGAACCCAACAGTGATCTTCAACCTGCGGACCTCCAGATGTTGCAAAACTACAACTCCCAGCATGCCCGGACAGCCGTTGGCTGTCCGGGCATGCTGGGAGTTGTAGTTTTGCAACATCTGGAGGTCCGCAGGTTGAAGACCACTGGATAGGAGGTAATACTCAGTATCCCCGCCGCTCCGGACAGTCACCGCTCGTCACCGCTGCCCTGGATGTCGCTTCATCGCTGTCGCCGCGTCACCGGGGTGTCCCCGACGTCTTCTTCCCCGGCATCCACACTCTCCGTCTCCATCATCACGTCGCTACGCATGCCGCTCCTATTGGATGACGGGACGGCGTGCGCGACGACGTGATGACGAGGAAGGAGAGCGCCGGCCATGCAGTGGATCCCAGCATGGAGCAGACACCGAGGAGGCAGGTAAGGTCCCTCCCGGTGTCCTGTAAGCTTTTCGGGACGCAGCGATTTCACCGCGGCGGTCCCGAACAGCCCGACTGAACAGCCGGGTTAGTGTCACTTTCCCTTCAGACGCGGCGGTCAGCTTTGATCGCCGTGTCTGAAGGGTTAATACAGGGCATCAACGCGATCTGTGATGTCCTGTATTAGTCGCGGGTCCCGTCTGTTGATGGCCGCAGGGACCGACCCGATAGGTGTGTATTCGCCGTATAAGACGCACCAACTTTTCCCCCCAGGGGAAGAAAAAGTGCGTCTTATATGGCGAAAAATACGGTACCATCCTGCATAGATCTCCAAAGAAATGATGCGATGGAAACAACCTACGACATCATACCTAGTGCTCACCACACAGAAGCGGTAGGATGAGTACAGAGGGCCCGGCCCATTCTAACACATCCGATTTTTATGTGAAATTCGGGCGAAATCCACTTTGTTCCAAATCGATTTGCTTATCTCCAGTAGCTAGGACAACATTGAATCGCGTGGTTTAAAGGGGTACTCCTGTGGAAAACTTTTTTTTTTTTTTTTAAATCAAGTGGTGCCAGAAAGTTAAACAGATTTGTAAATTACTTCTATTATAAAATCTCAACCCTTCCAGTACTTATTAGCTGCTGAATACTACAGAGGAAATTCAGAGCTCTCTGCTGACATCACGAGCACAGTGCTCTCTGCTGATATCTCTGTCCATTTTTAGAACTGTCCAGAGCAGGAAAAAATCCCCATAGCAAGCATATACTGCTCTGGACAGTTCCTAAAATGGACAGAGATGTCAGCAGAGAGCACTGTGCTCGTGATGTCAGCAGAGAGCTCTGTGTTCCAAAAAGAAAAGAATTTCCTTTGTAGTATTGAGCAGCTAATAAGTACTGGAAGGATTAAGATTTTTTAATAGAAGTAATTTACAAATCTGTTTAACTTTCTGGCACCAGTTGATAAAAAAAAAAAAAAAAAAGTTTTCCACCGGAGTACCCCTTTAATTACTTACCATACTAAGCCATCTATGACAGTTTTTACACAATATTCACATGACACCCGATATGATAATGTTCCCCACATTCGCACGTTGATAATTACTCTTATTATCGATGTATTTTCAGGTGTTATTTTAAATGATATTATTGCATTGAACTTTGCCCCAATCCAGTGTCAGACTAGACTATTATAGCATTACCCGAGCGCTCACTATTCTGCTGCTATTTCTACACGTGTGTGAATGCAGATTCCTATAGCGTCACAAACATGTCCGGATTTAATAAGTGGCATAAATGAGCAAAACTAAAAATTTAGGCATTTTAGTTTGACTATTTCTTGTAAGAAATATTCAATAAGGGTTCAACCAGTAGTGTTGAGTACGAATATTTGAAATGCAAATTTTTACCGCGAATATCTGCACTTTGCGATTTCGCTAATATTTAGAATATAGTGATATAAAGATTTGTAATGACGAATATTTTTTAATGCAAATTTTATGCAAATTTTTATGCGGATTTATGATTTTTAGCCATATCTTGTCTGAGCTGCTGTTAATGCCATTACAAAAATGAAAGGAAATGTGGGTGAGATATGGGAAACCAAGAAATAGTTAAATCCCTGGTAAGACTTAGCTTGCCATAGATGTTGGTAAGTCCTGTTATCAAGTCTGGATTTTTATGGGATGAAAGGCAGGTTTGGTAGTGGGGTTTTTCATTTTCCTTCCTGGGCCACTCCAGGTTTTCAGACTAGCCCAGATCAGCACAGGTGCTGAAGACAGCTCACCACTGAGCTTTAAGACTAGGTGAGAGCGAGTCTGCAAATGAGGAACCTGCACCACTGATGAGAGGTTGAATCCGCAGGTTTGTAGCCTCACAAGAGGACATTGTAACACATTTGATGACTGTTTTGTTAGGTAGCTGGTAGTAAGCCACCTGTATAAAGAGGGAAGATTGTCTTTATAGTTATCACTGGCACGATTTATTTTGTGTTCACTAGTGTTGAGCGGCATAGGCCATATTCGAATTCGCGAATATTCGCGAATATATGGACGAATATTCGTCATATATTCGCGAATATTCGCATATCCGTTATATTTCCTTTTTATTTTCGCATATGCGGAAATTCGCATATGCGAAAATTAACATATACGAATATTTTCATACACAAAATTAACAAGCGCGAAAATTCGCATATGCGAAAATACGCATGTGCTAATTTTCGCATATGCGCATTTTCGCACGACAGTCTCACACAGTAGTATTACAGCCTTCTTTACACCAAACAAGCTGGAAGCAGAGAGGGGTGATCACTGTGATGTGTACTGTGAAAAAAAAACAAAAAAAAAACCGAATATTCGTAATTACGAATATATAGCGCTATATTCGTGAAATTCGCGAATTCGCGAATATGCGATATTCGCGAATAATATTCGAATTGCGAATATTCGTGAGCAACACTAGTGTTCACGCCTGGATTTGAAGGTTGTATTTATTTTTTGTTACTGAAAAATAAAAGACAAGAGAAACTGTTTAAATGTAACCAGGACATGTGGACATAACTTTACTGACCTGGAGCGCTGACTAGTTGAGCACCTGGCAGTCAGAAGCAGGGGTGTACATAGAAGAAAGGGGGCCCCATAGCAAATTTCGATATGGGACTCCTATTATGGTTCTGTAAAGTTTTTTACCAATAGAAAAATAGAATGGGACCAACCAAGATGGAGCCCCTCTGTACAAGAGCCCTATAGCAGCTGCATGTTCTGTCACAATGGTATGTACCCCCTTGGTTAAAAAAGAAAAGTCCTGCCAGGCTCTCCTCCACTGAATCGGCCCTCCTGTTAAAGTGCACCTGTCTTCAGTGCAGCCAATTGGGCCTACAAGCTGTTTCACGTGCTGTGATGCTTCTTCTGGCCAGAAGAAGCATCAGAGCACGTGAAACAGCCTGTAGCCTCCGTCATGCCCCTGCACCTCCCCCTACCCTGCCTAGCATCCTAGATGAATCCACGTGTGTTTTGTCAGCTGCATGGATATGCAATTAACACTGGATACATAACAAAATTCATATTGGTAAGTGCAACATTTTCATTCTTCTTTCATGAGACGTATGGTCCTTGAAAAATATAGTTAACGTAAATACCTGGTTTAAACACAATAGGTCCTTTTTTTCATGACACATTCGGTTGACCTGGTGTATTGCCATTCACGTTCTCTGCTCGTCCATTCCCTAAAGTGAGCCAACATGGCCCAACAGCTTTCACCCTCCCTTGAAGGGGATGGGCTGCCTCACAGGGGCTTGCACTAAAATGCACAGGATCAGGCAGGCGCTTGGATCTTGTTAGGAGCAAACAGTTTATTTACCCACAATGCAACGCATTTCGCGGTAAAAACCGCTTCATCAGGCATGCCTGATGAAGCGGTTTTTACCGCGAAACGCGTTGCATTGTGGGTAAATAAACTGCTTGCTCCTAACAAGATCCAAGCACCTGCCTGATCCTGTGGTTTTTCTCAGAGGAAAAAATGTGGTTGTTTGTATCTATCCCAGGAGCGGCTGCTAGATCGGAGAACTCCCCTTCTCTATATGCCATTGCTATTGTTGTGCTTGGCTGAGTACAACCACCGCGGGTGAGCATATTTCATTATTGTTCACCGATTCTTGATATATACGGTATCACACTATGGAGTACTTTCCTTTGTTTTAGCTGCACTAAAATGCGACCGCTCCTGTGCAATGGCCACCATATTCATAGCTTCCATGATGGCTTTGCTGGGGTTTATTTATCAGTAGATACCGATGGACCATATTGACTCCATTGGGGTCCCATGAGGGTTTTCACAGAATGTATAAGCACCTCAGACTGCAAAGTACAGGAAGCCCCACCAACCATTAACACTAATGTGAATAGAGCCTACAATTTGAAAGGGTGTAGACCTCTTCCATTTGAACACTGTTACGAAACCTGGTTATAATGGGATACTATGAGCCTTGCCATGTTTTATTTGAAGAGTCACCTAGATGTCTATTGAACTGTCGGCCCTTATTATGTAAAATTGCCTATAGCTTCCTGTTTTTCAGGGCAGACATTATTCATGAGGCGCTTCCAGTCTGCAGACGTAGGTAGCAAGTGAGCGCAGCTCTTGGGGAACAGACCATTTCAATTAACTCTGTCTGGATTCAATATCGGTGGTTTGGTGCTCTCCGGGACCTGCTCTGCCAGTGGCCTTTACATTCCAGTAGTTTCCTACTGTTCGGGTCTCAGTCGATATGTCGGGGATATTTTTAGATGGCCCATTACAGATGTTTAATGTAAATATGTTATATCATTGGAATTTCCCTCCAACCAATCAGAACATGACGCAGAAAATGAAATGTGAACCAGATATTCCTTGGATGATGTCTTTTAACATATCTTTTAGGATATACATATTTTTTTACATACCATATATACTCGAGTATAAGCCGACCCGAATATAAGCCGAGGCGCCTAATTTCACCCCAAAAACCCCGGAAAAGTTATTGACTCAACTATAAGCCTAGGGTGGGAAATACATCATCCCCCCATGTCATCATCCAGACCCCCGTTATCATCACCCTGTCATGATCACCCTGTCATTATCACCCCGTCATCATCAACCCCGTCATTATCACCCTGTCATTTTCACCCCCGTCATCATCACCCCCGTCATCATCACCCTGTCATTTTCACCCCCGTCATCATCACCCTGTCATCATCACCCCGTCATCATCACCCTGTCATTATCACCCTGTCATCATCACCCTGTCATTATCACCCTGTCATTATCACCCCGTCATCATCACCCTGTCATCATCACCCTGTCATTATCACCCTGTCATTATCACCCCGTCATCATCACCCTGTCATCATCACCCTGTCATTATCACCCTGTCATTATCACCCCGTCATCATCACCCTGTCATCATCACCCCGTCATTATCATCCCGTCATCATCACCCTGTCATCATCACCCTGTCATCATCACCCTGTCATCATCACCCCGTCATTATCACCCCGTCATCATCACCCTGTCATCATCACCCTGTCATTATCACCCTGTCATCATCACTCTGTCATCATCACCCCGTCATCATCACCCTGTCATCATCACTCTGTCATCATCACCCCGTCATCATCACCCTGTCATCATCACCCTGTCATCATCACCCTGTCATCATCACCCCGTCATCATCACCCTGTCATCATCACCCTGTCATCATCACCCCGTCATCATCACCCCGTCATCATCACCCTGTCATCATCACCCCGTCATCATCACCCCGTCATCATCACCCTGTCATCATCACCCCGTCATCATCACCCCGTCATCATCACCCTGTCATTATCACCCTGTAATCATCACCCCGTCATCATCACCCTGTCATTATCACCCCCGTCATCATAACCCTGTCATCATCACCCTGTCATCATCACCCTGTCATTATCACCCTGTCATTATCACCCCGTCATCATCACCCTGTCATCATCACCCCGTCATTATCATCCCGTCATCATCACCCTGTCATCATCACCCTGTCATCATCACCCCGTCATTATCACCCCGTCATCATCACCCTGTCATCATCACCCTGTCATTATCACCCTGTCATCATCACTCTGTCATCATCACCCCGTCATCATCACCCTGTCATCATCACTCTGTCATCATCACCCCGTCATCATCACCCTGTCATCATCACCCTGTCATCATCACCCTGTCATCATCACCCCGTCATCATCACCCCGTCATCATCACCCCGTCATCATCACCCTGTCATTATCACCCTGTAATCATCACCCCATCATCATCACCCTGTCATTATCACCCCCGTCATCATAACCCTGTCATCATCACCCTGTCATCATCACCCCCGTCATCATCACCCTGTCATTATCACCCTGTCATTATCACCCCGTCATGATCACCCTGTCATTATCACCCCGTCATCATCACCCCCGTCATCATCACCCTGTCATTTTCACCCCCGTCATCATCACCCTGTCATCATCACCCCGTCATCATCACCCTGTCATCATCACCCTGTCATCATCACCCTGTCATTATCACCCTGTCATTATCACCCCGTCATCATCACCCTGTCATCATCACCCCGTCATTATCATCCCGTCATCATCACCCTGTCATCATCACCCTGTCATCATCACCCTGTCATCATCACCCTGTCATCATCACCCTGTCATTATCACCCTGTCATCATCACTCTGTCATCATCACCCCGTCATCATCACCCTGTCATCATCACTCTGTCATCATCACCCCGTCATCATCACCCTGTCATCATCACCCTGTCATCATCACCCTGTCATCATCACCCCGTCATCATCACCCTGTCATCATCACCCTGTCATCATCACCCCGTCATCATCACCCCGTCATCATCACCCTGTCATCATCACCCCGTCATCATCACCCCGTCATCATCACCCTGTCATCATCACCCCGTCATCATCACCCCGTCATCATCACCCTGTCATTATCACCCTGTAATCATCACCCCGTCATCATCACCCTGTCATTATCACCCCCGTCATCATAACCCTGTCATCATCACGCTGTCATCATCACCCTGTCATCATCACCCTGTCATTATCACCCTGTCATTATCACCCCGTCATCATCACCCTGTCATCATCACCCCGTCATTATCATCCCGTCATCATCACCCTGTCATCATCACCCTGTCATCATCACCCTGTCATCATCACCCCGTCATTATCACCCCGTCATCATCACCCTGTCATCATCACCCTGTCATTATCACCCTGTCATCATCACTCTGTCATCATCACCCCGTCATCATCACCCTGTCATCATCACTCTGTCATCATCACCCCGTCATCATCACCCTGTCATCATCACCCTGTCATCATCACCCTGTCATCATCACCCCGTCATCATCACCCTGTCATCATCACCCCGTCATCATCACCCCGTCATCATCACCCTGTCATTATCACCCTGTAATCATCACCCCTGTCATCATCACTCTGTCATCATCACCCCGTCATCATCACCCTGTCATCATCACTCTGTCATCATCACCCCGTCATCATCACCCTGTCATCATCACCCTGTCATCATCACCCTGTCATCATCACCCCGTCATCATCACCCCGTCATCATCACCCCGTCATCATCACCCTGTCATTATCACCCTGTAATCATCACCCCGTCATCATCACCCTGTCATTATCACCCCCGTCATCATAACCCTGTCATCATCACCCTGTCATCATCACCCCCGTCATCATCACCCTGTCATTATCACCCTGTCATTATCACCCCGTCATGATCACCCTGTCATTATCACCCCGTCATCATCACCCCCGTCATCATCACCCTGTCATTTTCACCCCCGTCATCATCACCCTGTCATCATCACCCCGTCATCATCACCCTGTCATCATCACCCTGTCATCATCACCCTGTCATTATCACCCTGTCATTATCACCCCGTCATCATCACCCTGTCATCATCACCCCGTCATTATCATCCCGTCATCATCACCCTGTCATCATCACCCTGTCATCATCACCCTGTCATCATCACCCTGTCATCATCACCCTGTCATTATCACCCTGTCATCATCACTCTGTCATCATCACCCCGTCATCATCACCCTGTCATCATCACTCTGTCATCATCACCCCGTCATCATCACCCTGTCATCATCACCCTGTCATCATCACCCTGTCATCATCACCCCGTCATCATCACCCTGTCATCATCACCCTGTCATCATCACCCCGTCATCATCACCCCGTCATCATCACCCTGTCATCATCACCCCGTCATCATCACCCCGTCATCATCACCCTGTCATCATCACCCCGTCATCATCACCCCGTCATCATCACCCTGTCATTATCACCCTGTAATCATCACCCCGTCATCATCACCCTGTCATTATCACCCCCGTCATCATAACCCTGTCATCATCACGCTGTCATCATCACCCTGTCATCATCACCCTGTCATTATCACCCTGTCATTATCACCCCGTCATCATCACCCTGTCATCATCACCCCGTCATTATCATCCCGTCATCATCACCCTGTCATCATCACCCTGTCATCATCACCCTGTCATCATCACCCCGTCATTATCACCCCGTCATCATCACCCTGTCATCATCACCCTGTCATTATCACCCTGTCATCATCACTCTGTCATCATCACCCCGTCATCATCACCCTGTCATCATCACTCTGTCATCATCACCCCGTCATCATCACCCTGTCATCATCACCCTGTCATCATCACCCTGTCATCATCACCCCGTCATCATCACCCTGTCATCATCACCCCGTCATCATCACCCCGTCATCATCACCCTGTCATTATCACCCTGTAATCATCACCCCGTCATCATCACCCTGTCATTATCACCCCCGTCATCATAACCCTGTCATCATCACCCTGTCATCATCACCCCCGTCATCATCACCCTGTCATTATCACCCTGTCATTATCACCCCGTCATGATCACCCTGTCATTATCACCCCGTCATCATCACCCCCGTCATCATCACCCTGTCATTTTCACCCCCGTCATCATCACCCTGTCATCATCACCCCGTCATCATCACCCTGTCATCATCACCCTGTCATCATCACCCTGTCATTATCACCCTGTCATTATCACCCCGTCATCATCACCCTGTCATCATCACCCCGTCATTATCATCCCGTCATCATCACCCTGTCATCATCACCCTGTCATCATCACCCTGTCATCATCACCCTGTCATCATCACCCTGTCATTATCACCCTGTCATCATCACTCTGTCATCATCACCCCGTCATCATCACCCTGTCATCATCACTCTGTCATCATCACCCCGTCATCATCACCCTGTCATCATCACCCTGTCATCATCACCCCGTCATCATCACCCTGTCATCATCACCCTGTCATCATCACCCCGTCATCATCACCCCGTCATCATCACCCTGTCATCATCACCCCGTCATCATCACCCCGTCATCATCACCCTGTCATCATCACCCCGTCATCATCACCCCGTCATCATCACCCTGTCATTATCACCCTGTAATCATCACCCCGTCATCATCACCCTGTCATTATCACCCCCGTCATCATAACCCTGTCATCATCACCCTGTCATCATCACCCTGTCATCATCACCCTGTCATTATCACCCTGTCATTATCACCCCGTCATCATCACCCTGTCATCATCACCCCGTCATTATCATCCCGTCATCATCACCCTGTCATCATCACCCTGTCATCATCACCCTGTCATCATCACCCCGTCATTATCACCCCGTCATCATCACCCTGTCATCATCACCCTGTCATTATCACCCTGTCATCATCACTCTGTCATCATCACCCCGTCATCATCACCCTGTCATCATCACTCTGTCATCATCACCCCGTCATCATCACCCTGTCATCATCACCCTGTCATCATCACCCTGTCATCATCACCCCGTCATCATCACCCTGTCATCATCACCCCGTCATCATCACCCCGTCATCATCACCCTGTCATTATCACCCTGTAATCATCACCCCGTCATCATCACCCTGTCATTATCACCCCCGTCATCATAACCCTGTCATCATCACCCTGTCATCATCACCCCCGTCATCATCACCCCTGTCATCATCACCCCGTCATCATCACCCTGTCATTATCACCCTGTAATCATCACCCTGTCATCATCACCCTGTCATTATCACCCCCGTCATCATCACCCTGTCATCATCATCCCGTCATCATCACCCCTTCATCATCACCCTGTCATCATCACCCTGTCATCATCACCCCTGTCATCATCACCCCCATCATCATCACCCCCGTCATCAGCCGATGGCTGTCCGGGCATGTTGGGAGTTGTAGTTTTGCAACATCTGGAGGTCCGCAGGTTGAAGACTACTGAGAAGGGATTCCTAGTAAGGAAGTTAGTCGCCCGTCATTATCACCCTGTCATCATCGCCCTGTCATCATCACCCTGTCATGATCGCCCCATCATCATCACCCCGTCATCATCACCCTGTCATCATCACCCCGTCATTATCACCCTCATCATCATCATCACCCTGTCATCATCACCCTGTCATTATCACCCTGTCATCATCACCCGTCATCATCACCCCGTCATCATCACCCCGTCATTATCACCCTGTCATCATCACCCGTCATCATCACCCCGTCATTATCACCCTGTCATCATCACCCTGTCATCATCACCCTGTCATCATCACCCTGTCATTATCATCCCCGTCATCATCACCCCCGTCATCATCACCCTGTCATCATCACCCTGTCATTATCACCCTGTCATCATCACCCCCGTCATCATCACCCTGTCATCATCACCCCGTCATTATCACCCCCGTCATCATCACCCTGTCATCATCACCCTGTAATCATCACCCCCGTCATCATCACCCCCGTCATCATCACCCCCGTCATCATCACCCTGTCATCATCACCCTGTCATCATCACCCTGTCATCATCACCCTGTCATCATCACCCCGTCATCATCACCCCCGTCATCATCACCCCGTCATCATCACCCCCGTCATCATCACCCCCGTCATCATCACCCCCGTCATCATCACCCTGTCATCATCACCCTGTCATCATCACCCTGTCATCATCACCTTGTCATCATCACCCCCGTCATCATCACCCTGTCATTATCACCCTGTCATCATCACCCCGTCATCATCACCCCGTCATCATCACCCTGTCATTATCACCCCGTCATCATCACCCTGTCATCATCACCCCCGTCATCATCACCCCGTCATCATCACCCTGTCATCATCACCCCCGTCATCATCACCCCGTCATCATCACCCTGTCATCATCACCCCGTCATCATCACCCTGTCATTATCACCCCGTCATCATCACCCTGTCATCATCACCCCCGTCATCATCACCCCGTCATCATCACCCTGTCATCATCACCCCCGTCATCATCACCCCGTCATCATCACCCTGTCATCATCACCCCCGTCATCATCACCCCGTCATCATCACCCTGTCATCATCACCCCCGTCATCATCACCCCGTCATCATCACCCTGTCATCATCACCCCTGTCATCATCACCCTGTCATCATCACCCCCGTCATCATCACCCCGTCATCATCACCCTGTCATCATCACCCCGTCATCATCACTCCGTCATTATCACCCTGTCATCATCACCCTGTCATCATCACCCCGTCATCATCACCCCCGTCATCATCACCCCGTCATCATCACCCTGTCATCATCACCCCGTCATCATCACCCTGTCATCATCACCCTGTCATTATCACCCTGTCATCATCACCCTGTCATCATCACCCCGTCATCATCACCCTGTCATTATCACCCTGTCATCATCACCCCGTCATCATCACCCTGTCATCATCACCCTGTCATTATCACCCTGTCATCATCACCCTGTCATCATCACCCCGTCATCATCTCCCTGTCATCATCACCCCGTCATCATCACCCTGTCATCATCACCCCCGTCATCAGCCGATGGCTGTCCGGGCATGTTGGAAGTTGTAGTTTTGCAACATCTGGAGGTCCGCCGGTTGAAGACCACTGAGAAGGGATTCCTAGTAAGGATGTTAGCCAGTCTACAGTTAAGTGCAGGTGCCTTTCTACAGGGACAGACAGGAACAGTCTGAGAGGAGAAGCTGTACAAGGATCTCACCGCTTTTAAGTAGTTTGCTGGCTAGGGCGGGAATTGACAATTGAATTGGTACTGCGAACCAAACAGCGATCTACCTGCATCGTAACACCTTGGGGACTCAGGGTTTTTCCGTTTTTGCACTTTCGTTTTTTCCTTCTCACCTTTTAAAAATCATAACCCTTTCAATTTTGCACCTACAGACTCATATGAGTATTATACTTTGTAAAGACATCAGTCATTTTACCCAAAATCTATGGCGAAACAAAAAAAAATCATTGTGCGACATAATTGAAAAAAAAAAAAAAACAAGCGCCATTTTGTAACTTTTGGGGGCTTCCATTTCTACGCAGTTCATTTTTCGGTAAAAATGACACCTGATCTTTATTCTGTAGGTCCATACGATGAAAATGATCCCCTACTTATATAGGTTGGATTTTGTCGTACTTCTGGAAAAAATCATAACTACACACACAAAATTTTAATACATTTAAAAAAAGTCCTCTTCTGACCCCTATGAATTTTATTTTTCCGCATAAGATTTTGATCAGACTTTTTGATCGCTTTTTATTACCAAAATAAGCTATTTTGGACGTAATTTTTTTTTATGTGTACGCCATTGACCGTGCAGTTTAATTAACAATATATATTTATAGTTCGGACATTTCCGCACGCGGCGATACCACATATGTTCATTTTTATTTACACAGTTTATTTATTTTTTAATGGTGAAAATGGGGTGATTCAAACTTTTATTAGGGAAGGGGTTAATTTCATTTTTATTTTCTTTATTTATTTATTTCTTTATTTTCTTTTTTATAACTTTTTCCCCCCACTTTTTTTGGAATGTTATAGCTTCCATAGGGGGCTATAACACTGCACACACTGATCATTGTTATCCCATAGGGGGCTATAACACTGCACACACTGATCATTGTTATCCCATAGGGGGCTATAACACTGCACACACTGATCATTGTTATCCCATACGTGGCAATAACATTAAGAACATTGATTGCAGGCACTGATCAATGCAGTGGCGTCTCTAGGGGGGGGGGCAGAGGGGGCCACGGCCCCCCCTATATCATGATTGGCCCCCCCTTGTGCCCCCCCTAGCAGCAGTAGGTCACTAGCAGCTCATGGCCATCAGGGGGGTACAGCTAGTTCACCAGTAAGGGGGCCGAGCCCCCGCTGCACCCCCCGCCCCCCGGAGCCATCTACTTCAGCCTGCAGCCCTGTCACCACGCAGGGGCCGCGCTATTCAGACTGGGAAGAGCAGACAGGAAGCTCCTCCCCCTCTCTCACTCCCCTGTATACTGGACCTTGTGGAGCAGGCCCGCTGTGTGTATACAGGCCCGGACACCACCAGTATGGAAGACTTACCTGCCCACTGCCCGCTGCCCTTTTAAGGTAAGTAACTTGCTTGGGGGAGAGGGGGAAAGTTGTAGGAGACAGTGGGAGGTAGTTCAGTGTTTCCCAACCAGGGGGCCTTCAGCTGTTGCAAAACTACAACTCCCAGCATTCCTTTGGCTTTATGAACATACTGGGAGTTGTAGTTTTGCAACAGCTGGAGGCCCCCAGGTTGGGAAACACTGATCTATTTATCTATCTATCAATCTCCTATCTATCTATCTATCTATCTATCTATTTCCTATCTATCTCATATCTATCTCCTATCTATCATCTATCTATCTATCTCATATCTATCCATCCATCCATGCATCTTGCTATCTATCTGCCTGTCTATCTATCTATCTATCTATCTATCTATCTATCTTTCTCATATCTATCTATCTCATATCTATCTAACTCAGATAGATGAGAGATAGATAGATGAGAGATAGATAGATGAAAGATAGATAGATATGAGAGATAGATAAGTAGATAGATAGATAGGTAGATAGATAGATATGAGAGATAGATAAGTAGATAGATAGATAGATAGGTAGATAGGTAGATAGACACATAAATATATAGATAGATAGATAGATATGAGATAGATAGAAAGATAGATAAATAGATGATATATATAGATAGAGAGATGATATATAGAAAGATACATAAATAGATGGATAGATAGATGATAGATAGACAGATCGATAGATAGATGATAGATACATAGATATGATATAGATAGATAAATAGATGATAGATAGATATGATATAGACAGATAGATAGATAGATAGATAGATAGGAGATAGATGGATATGATATAGATAGATGGATATGATATGATATAGATAGATAGGAGATAGATAGATCAGTTTCCCAACCAGGGGGCCTTCAGCTGTTGCAAAACTACAACTCCCAGCATTCCTTTGGCTTTATGGGCATACTGGGAGTTGTAGTTTTGCAACAGCTGGAGGTCACAGTACAGGGATAATACACACAGTGATGTCACAGTACAGGGATAATACACACAGTGATGTCACAGTACGGGGATAATACACAGTGATGTCACAGTACAGGGATAAAACACAGTGATGTCACAGTACAGGGATAATACACACAGTGATGTCACAGTACAGGGATAATACACAGTGATGTCACAGTACAGGGATAATACACAGTGATGTCACAGTACAGGGATAATACACACAGTGATGTCACAATACAGGGATAATACACAGAGTGATGTCACAGTACAGGGATAATACACAGTGATGTCACAGTACAGGGATAATACACAGTGATGTCACAGTACAGGGATAATATACAGTGATGTCACAGTACAGGATAATACACAGTGATGTCACAGTACGGGGATAATACACACAGTGATGTCACAGTACAGGGATAATATAGACAGTGATGTCACAGTACAGGGATAATATACACAGTGATGTCACAGTACAGGGATAATATAGACAGTGATGTCACAGTACAGGGATAATACACACAGTGATGTCACAATACAGGGATAATACACAGAGTGATGTCACAGTACAGGGATAATACACAGTGATGTCACAGTACAGGGATAATACACAGTGATGTCACAGTACAGGGATAATATACAGTGATGTCACAGTACAGGATAATACACAGTGATGTCACAGTACGGGGATAATACACACAGTGATGTCACAGTACAGGGATAATATACACAGTGATGTCACAGTACAGGGATAATATACACAGTGATGTCACAGTACAGGGATAATATAGACAGTGATGTCACAGTACAGGGATAATACACACAGTGATGTAACAGTACAGGGATAATACACACAGTGATGTAACAGTACAGGGATAATACACAGTGATGTCACAGTACAGGGATAATACACACAGTGATGTCACAATACAGGGATAATACACAGTGATGTCACAGTACAGGGATAATACACACAGTGATGTCACAGTATAGGGATAATACACACACAGTGATGTCACAGTACAGGGATAATACACAGTGATGTCACAGTACAGGGATAATACACAGTGATGTCACAATACAGGGATAATACACAGTGATGTCACAGTACAGGGATAATTCACACAGTGATGTCACAGTATAGGGATAATACACACAGTGATGTCACAGTACAGGGATAATACACAGTGATGTCACAGTACAGGGATAATACACACAGTGATGTCACAGTACAGGGATAATACACAGTGATGTCACAATACAGGGATAATACACAGTGATGTCACAGTACAGGGATAATACACACAGTGATGTCACAGTATAGGGATAATACACAGTGATGTCACAGTACAGGGATAATATACACAGTGATGTCACAGTACAGGGATAATATACACAGTGATGTCACAGTACAGGGATAATACACAGTGATGTCACAGTACAGGGATAATATACACAGTGATGTCACAGTACAGGGATAATACACAGTGACATCACAGTACAGGGATAATACACAGTGACATCACAGTACAAGGATAATACACACAGTGACATCACAGTAAAGGGATAATACACACAGTGATGTCATAGTACAGGGATAATACACACAGTGATGTCACAGTACAGGAATAATACACAGTGATGTCACAGTACAGGAATAATACACAGTGATGTCACAGTACAGGGATAATACACAGTGATGTCACAGTACAGGGATAATACACACAGTGATGTCACAGTACAGGGATAATACACAGTGATGTCACAGTACAGGGATAATACACAGTGATGTCACAGTACAGGATAATACACAGTGATGTCACAGTACAGGGATAATACACACAGTGATGTCACAGTACAGGGATAATATAGACAGTGATGTCACAGTACAGGGATAATACACACAGTGATGTAACAGTACAGGGATAATACACACAGTGATGTAACAGTACAGGGATAATACACAGTGATGTCACAATACAGGGATAATACACAGTGATGTCACAGTACAGGGATAATACACACAGTGATGTCACAGTACAGGGATAATACACAGTGATGTCACAGTACAGGGATAATACACAGTGATGTCACAGTACAGGATAATACACAGTGATGTCACAGTACAGGGATAATACACACAGTGATGTCACAGTACAGGGATAATATAGACAGTGATGTCACAGTACAGGGATAATACACACAGTGATGTAACAGTACAGGGATAATACACACAGTGATGTAACAGTACAGGGATAATACACAGTGATGTCACAATACAGGGATAATACACAGTGATGCCACAGTACAGGGATAATACACACAGTGATGTCACAGTACAGGGATAATACACAGTGATGTCACAGTACAGGGATAATACACAGTGATGTCACAGTACAGGATAATACACAGTGATGTCACAGTACAGGGATAATACACACAGTGATGTCACAGTACAGGGATAATATAGACAGTGATGTCACAGTACAGGGATAATACACACAGTGATGTAACAGTACAGGGATAATACACACAGTGATGTCACAGTACAGGGATAATACACAGTGATGTCACAATACAGGGATAATACACAGTGATGTCACAGTACAGGGATAATACACACAGTGATGTCACAGTATAGGGATAATACACACAGTGATGTCACAGTACAGGGATAATACACAGTGATGTCACAGTACAGGGATAATACACACAGTGATGTCACAGTACAGGGATAATACACACAGTGATGTCACAGTACAGGGATAATACACACAGTGATGTCACAGTACAGGGATAATACACAGTGATGTCACAGTACAGGGATAATACACACAGTGATGTCACAGTACAGGGATAATACACACAGTGATGTCACAGTACAGGGATAATACACAGTGATGTCATAGTACAGGGATAATATACACAGTGATGTCACAGTACAGGGATAATACACACAGTGATGTGTACAGCTGGTATCTACCACTATAAGGCCAGTGTATGTGGGAGTATTGGTATTTGTAAAATGAATTTTATACAGTAACAATTGGTGTTAGTCGGTCATTAGTCAGTCACAATGGTAGTCGTGGCCATGGTGTGGCAGTATTATTTGTTTCTTGCTAGTAACGCACACAACTAACAGTAAGCACCTTTTGTCTGGAGGTGCTGACCATTTTTATTTTTTTGTACTGGTATTATCAGTAATATTGGTGTCAGTAACAGTATGACCATAATATGTATGATGACAATATTTCCTCCCTGTATGCTGATATTATTGGTATTATTTGTCTCTGTATCCAGGATTTGGTCAGTTACAGTATGATGGTAATATGTATGGTGATAATATTCCTCCTTGTATACTGGTATTATTAGTAATATTGGTCCTAGTATACAGGATTTGGTCAGTAACAGTATGATGGTAATATGTATGGTGATAATATTCCTCCTTGTATACTGGTATTATTTGTAATATTAGTCTCAGTATACAGGTCATTGTTCGCACTAGCGTCTAGCTCACCGGTGCGGCATGGAGACGCTTTGCCTGCACACCCTGGAATTAAAGCATGAAGTCTTGCAAAAGATTGGTGAGCTGCCTGTAATTTTTCTACATCATTGCGATTGGATGAACTGTCTTTACCTATATTACATGAGCACCACCATATTACAAGCCTGTGCTGTCTGATACTTTAGAGTCCGGATTATAGGACGAACATATTTTTTGTGAACCACACAATACAGGTAGTGCCAGCACGCTTCTATCTACACATATATTACTTATGTTAATGTTTGACAGAGAACTGGCCAAAAAATAAGTGACATGTCACTTCTTCTCCACGTATGTGACAACAACCTTTAGGGGTCGCCCCCCAAGGGGTTAACCCTAAATTGAAACCCCCCTTAAAACTAAATTTTATTAAGTCATTTAAAATATATGAGCTCCGGTATAGTGATCTAAAAGCACAGCTAGTAGTTGCTTAAATCGTATGTTAGCACCCTATAAATTCTTGGGTAATGATATTGTGCTTTTATAGCACTAATCTGCGGATGCCACTATATAGATAGAGAAGCACTGTAAGCTGCTAGTTAAAATATGAATGGCCCTCTGCTGCCCGACGTTTCGTTGGATGAACCAACTTTATCAAGGTACAGAGGCTCTACATTAGCCTCTGTACCTTGATAAAGTAGCCACTTAGAACCGGTCCACGCCAATCCCTCTGTGTCAGAGAGGGATTGGCGTGGACCGGTTCTAAGTGGCTACTGGTGTTCACCAGAGCCCGCCGCAAAGCGGGATGGTCTTGCTGCGGCGGTAGCAACCAGGTCGTATCCACCGGCAACGGCTCAACCTCGCTGACTGCTGAGAAGGCGTGGGACAGAAGGACTAGACAGAGGCAAGGTCAGACGTAGCAGAAGGTCGGGGCAGGCGGCAAGGTTCGTAGTCAATGTGGATAGCAGAAGATTTGGAACACAGGCTTTGGACAACACTAAACGCTTTCTCTGGCACAAGGCAACAAGATCCGGCCAGGAAGTGAAGGGGAAGTGAGGTAATATGGACAGGGAGCAGGTGGAAGCTAATTGGACTGATTGGGCCCGGCACCAATCACTGGGGCACTGGCCCTTTAAATCTTAAATCGCCCTAGAGAGCGGAGCAGCACGCGCCAGAACATGACAGCCGGGGACCGGGACGGGTAAGTGGCTTGGGATGCGAATCGCATCCCCATCGTGAATGTAAGTGCAGCGCTCCCGGTCAGCGGGTCTGATCGGGGCGCTGCAGAGAGGAGAACGCCGCAAGCGCTCCGGGGAGGAGCAGTGACCCGGAGCGCTCGGCGTAACATCTATCTATCTCATATCCATCTATCTCATATCTATCTATCTATCTCATATCTATCTATGTCATATCTATCTATCTCATATCCATCTATCTCATATCTATCTATCTATCTAATATCTATCTATCTCATATCTATCTATATCTATCTATTTCCTCTATCTATCTATCTATCTCATCTCCATCTATCTCATATCTATCTATCTATCTATCTATCTATCTCATATCTATCTATATCTATCTATTTCCTCTATCTATCTATCTATCTCATATCTATCTCATATCTATCTATCTATCTATCTCATATCTATCTATCTATCTCATATCCATCTATCTCATATCTATCTATCTAATATCTATCTATCTCATATCTATCTATATCTATCTATTTCCTCTAACTATCTATCTATCTATCTCATATCTATCTCATATCTATCTATCTATCTATCTATCTCATATCTATCTCTCTCATATCTATCTATCTATCTATCTATCTATCTCATATCTATCTATCTATCTATCTATCTCATATCTATCTATCTATCTATCTATCTATCTATCTATCTATCTCATATCTATCTATCTATCTATCTATCTATCTATCCCCCACATCATATATGTTACATCATGTATATATAATATATATATATATATATATATATATATATATATATATATATATATATATACATTTTCTACAATATTACTTCCTTAAATTCTAGCACTTAATTGTTTCCAGATTTGGGGCTCCTGATACCTACAGCGGTTTCCGGGTGGCCGGGCCCTGTCTGGAATGACCTGGTGCATTCTGCTCTTGCTATGAAAAGGTTAAACCATGTTGGAGGGGGGGGGGGGGGGAGGGCACATGTGATGTTCGTGTTGTTCAACAATGTCCTTCGGGAAAAGTGTAATTACTCCTTTTACTTTCTTACTGCTGGAAACAGTTTGCTAATGGCCGACAAGGGATCTGTCCTCATGACACGGATGAACTGAACAACAAGATGCGGTGACATCTCTTTTCTGGGTGTTCACTGATAAATGACAAGTATTGAGGCTCGTCCACTTTGCAGTTGCGGGAGGGGGTTAAAAGAATCAAGGCCTTGGCCAAGAGGTAGGGGAAGTAGTTGGCCCTCTAGGGCAGCCATGAGGTGGGGCAGAAATGTTTATTTCAGATATAATAAAAATAATGGGCATTATGTTATATAAATATGAACTTGAGGTGTCAGCAGAGAGCACTGTGGTCAGACAGAAAGGAAATTCAAAAAGAAAAGAACTTCCTGTGGAAGTACTGGAAGGATTAAGATTTTTTAATAGAAGTAATTTACAAATCTGTTTAACTTTCTGGCACCGGTTGATTTAAAAAAAAAAAATGTTTTCCAGTGGAGTACCCCTTTAATGTCATCCGTCCGACTCATACAGGTTAGCGGTTAGCCTTATAGGGTGCCAACCCTGGTGTAAGTAGATGTTGCACCAAGTCTACCGGTTAACCCAAATGCTGTATGTCTGGTTCTCCCATAGAGATTCATGAAGGGGGCGCGTCAGGCGCCGCTTTGTGCGAGGGTCAACACACTCCTTTACTGGGGAGAGATTGTTTTTCCCCAAAGTACCCCTTTAAGGGGTTAAAAAATAATAATAAAAAAATGATGTAAGTATGGGTATGGTTGTAATCGTAAATCGTATTGACCCACAGAATAAAAAAACGTCAGTTGTACCGTAAAGTTCCACAATTAATATATATATATTTTTTAATTAAATACGTTATTCATTTCTTAGATTCAGATTACAAAAACAAGCCCTCGTAGAACCCCGTGGATGGAAAATGGGAGTTATATCTCTTCAAACTTAAGGCAAAAATTTTAATTGTCTGGGTCCTTAAAAGGGTACTACACCCCTAGAAATCTTATCCCCTATCCAAAGGATAGGGGTAAGATGTCTGATTAGGTGGCCCCGCCGCTGGGGATCTCCGCGATCTCCCAGCTGCACCCGCCATTCATTTAGAGTGTCGGTTGCAGCGCTAGAGGCTCGTGACGTCACAGTCACGCCCACTCATGACATCACGGCCACGCCCCCTCAATGCAAGTCTATGTGAGGGGGCGTGACTGCCGTCACGCCCCCTCACATAGACTTACATTGAGGGGGCGTGACTGTTATGTCATGATCGGGGCATGACTGGAACGTCACAAGCCTCCGCCCCGCATCACCAGTCATCCGGCGTGGAGCGAAGTTCGTTCCGTGCACCGGATGTCTAGGGTGCCGCAGCCAAGATCGCGGGAGTCCCGCTTTGGATAGGGGGATAAGATGTCTGGGGGCGGAGTACCCCTGTAAGGGTTATAACCGTTGTTGAGTAAAGTTGTTCATTAACATGTTTTCTTATATTATTGACTATATATACTGTATATCTACATTTTAGAAGAGAAGAAACAGATAAACGTCAGGTATGTTGCTCAAGGTCTTACGGCTCCGAAGGCCCCTAAGTATGATTAAACCTCCGCTAAGTCAAAGGCATTCCATATTCCTCGCGCAACCTTGGCTGACAAGTCAATCACAAGCCATACACCTTCCATCTTTATCCTAACCAGGTCTCCTGCCTTGACCCGCGCCCCTCCCGAAAGATCTAATCTCCTCCAAAGGAACCATAATCGCTCATCTGTTGTGCGTTAACCTCTGTCCTGGAAAACAAAACATTAGGTTCGTCACTCAAGTGATAAGTTACAGGTTGGCGCTCCCAGTGCGGCTAATGTTCCGAATTACATCAGACAGGGGCTGTTATTGCTACAGGTCTTTAACAGTGCCACGTGGGGCCCAGGTAATGGAGGGAACACTAGAATGGCCTCCGTCAACGTCTCCAACAATAACACAGACTAATAATTCTCGGCTCGAGGACGGAGTGCGCATATCACTTACTGACAATAAACAGCTTCTGTCCCCCTTGTCCGTGTTTAGTCTTTGAGAAGAGACTCGGGGGGGACGGAGGGTAGTTACGAGTCCTTGTTTTGGGCTTCCTAGGTAGTCTCACACCATTTCCCAAACGCAATACAGTTATTTTAGGCATAGCATCTATGAATAGTCCTATTCTCCGTTAATGTATAGTAAACTTGACCTGACACGGATCCGTGATCCTGAAACATATATGGATACGTGTAATTTCCTTTCCTTTTTTTTACTTTTTTTTTTACTACTTTTAGAATAACCAAAAAATCATTTAGATTTTTTGGTTATTCTATGTCCATAGGACAAGTTATAACAAGCTGATCAGTGGGGGTCTGACTGCTTGGACACCTGACGATGCCAAGAACTGAGAAAAAGCCCTCCGGAAAAAATGGTGTTTACTGTGCACGTGCAGCCTAGTGATCCATTCATTCTCTATGGGGCTTCTGGATATTGCCAACAGCTGAATGTGGCAATCTTGGGAAATCCCCATAGGGAATGAATGGAGCAGTGGGCGCACATGCACAGTGAACATCATTCATTGCGGGAGACATTTTTTCTGATTATCAGGATCAGTGAGGGTCCCAGTTGACATCTATTCTGAACATAGAATAACATTTAATTGTTTCATTTATACATACTCTCTATGGATCCATTGGCAATCTTTATCATTTTAACCCCTTAAGGATGCAGGACGTAAATGTACGTCCTGGTGAGGTGGTACTTAACGCACCAGGACGTACATTTACGTCCTGTGCATAACCGCGGGCATCGGAGCGATGCCCGTGTCAAGCGCGGCTGATCCCGGCTGCTGATCGCAGCCAGGGACCCGCCGGCAATGGCCGACGCCCGCGATCTCGCGGGCGTCTGCCATTAACCCCTCAGGTGCTGGGATCAATACAGATCCCGGCATCTGCGGCAGTGCACGATTTGAATAAATGATCGGATCGCCCGCAGCGCTGCTGCGGGGATCCGATCATTCATAACGCCGCACGGAGGTCCCCTCTCCTTCCTCCGTGCGGCTCCCGGCGTCTCCTGCTCTGGTCTGTGATCGAGCAGACCAGAGCAGAAGATGACCGATAATACTGATCTGTTCTATGTCCTATACATAGAACAGATCAGTATTAGCAATCATGGTATTGCTATGAATAGTCCCCTATGGGGACTATTCAAGTGTAAAAAAAAATTTAAAAAATGTAAAAGTAAAAGTAAAAAAAGTGAAAAATCCCCTCCCCCAATAAAAAAGTAAAACGTCCGTTTTTTCTTATTTTACCCCCAAAAAGCGTAAAAAACATTTTTTATAGACATATTTGGTATCGCCGCGTGCGTAAATGTCCGAACTATGAATATAAAATGTTAATGATCCCGTACGGTGAACGGCGTGAACGAAAAAAAAAAAAAAGTCCAAAATTCCTACTTTTTTAATACATGTTATTAAAAAAAAATTATAAAAAATGTATTAAAAGTTTTTTATATGCAAATGTGGTATAAAAAAAGTACAGATCATGGCGCAAAAAATGAGCCCCCATACCGCCGCTTATACGGAAAAATAAAAAAGTTAGAGGTCATCAAAATAAAGGGATTATAAACGTACTAATTTGGTTAAAAAGTTTGTGATTTTTTTTAAGCGCAACAATAATATAAAAGTATGTAATAATGGGTATCATTTTAATCGTATTGACCCTCAGAATAAAGAACAAATGTCATTTTTACCATAAATTGTACGGCGTGAAAACGAAACCTTCCAAAATTAGCAAAATTGCGTTTTTCGTTTTAATTTCCCCACAAAAATAGTGTTTTTTGGTTGCGCCATACATTTTATGATACAATGAGTGATGTCATTACAAAGGACAACTGGTCGTGCAAAAAACAAGCCCTCATACTAGTCTGTGGATAAAAATATAAAAGAGTTATGATTTTTAGAAGGGGAGGAGGGAAAAATGAAAACGTAAAAATTTAATTGTCCTTAAGGCCAAAATGGGCTGAGTCCTTAAGGGGTTAACTTTATACCTATAACGTTATAAATTTATCATTTTGCCATCAATATTGACTTTGTGTGAGATCCTATGACTTTATTTTTAAATATTTTTTGATGAGGAAGTTTGTATTTTATTTTATACTGTACATGGATGTTTTTTGGAATATTTGATCGCTGCATTTTTATTTCACTCTCTGACAAGGACCCTGTCAGTAGAGATACCATATACATTTTTATACATATACTAATACATTTCCTCTTGGTTCAATATTATATGTGCTTAATATTTATAGACCTTGAGCGTTAGTTCTTTTGTCTTTCCTAACATTTTATTTTTACACTTACGGTTTAGTGTCTCACTAGCTGCTTTGGTCTTCACATTGTTTTATCAGGATCAGAAAACCATCCTGCTTCTCATTTCTTTTTGCATCCATTAACAATCTGTATTCCACCTTACAGTGAACATGTCACATTGAAAATGTAGTCCAATCTTTGAACATTATAATTTAGAGCAGGGAGAGCTGAGCAGATGAAATATACAATACAGTACAATCTGCAGGTAACAAGTTAGAGAGCAAGAGGAGCTGAGCAGATGATATATACAATACAGTACAATCTGCAGGTAACATGTTATAGAGCAGGAGGAGCTGATCAGATGATATATACAATACAGTACAATCTGCAGGTATCATGTTATAGAGCAGGAGGCGCTGAGCAGATGATATATACAATACAGTACAATCTGCAGGTAACATGTTATAGAGCAAGAGGAGTTGAGCAGATGATATATACAATACAGTACAATCTGCAGGTAACATGTTATAGAGCAAGAGGAGCTGAGCAGATTATATATACAACACAGTACAATCTGCAGGTAACATGTTATAGAGCAGGAGGAGCTGAGCAGATAATATATACAATACGGTACAATCCGCAGGTATAATGTTATAGAGCAGGAGGAGCTGAGCAGATGATATATATATATATATATATATATATATATATATATATATATATATACAATACAGTACAATCTGCAGGTATCATGTTATAGAGCAGGAGGAGCAGAGCAGATGATATATATACAATACAGTACAATCTACAGGTATCATGTTATAGAGCAGGAGGAGCTGAGCAGATTAAATATATACAATACATTACAATCTGCAGGTATCATGTTATAGAGCAGGAGGAGCTGAGCAGATGATATATACAATACAGTACAATCTGCAGGTATCATGATATAGAGCAGAAGGAGCTGAGCAGATGATATATACAATACAGTACAATCTGCAGGTAACATGTAATAGAGCAGGAGGAGCTGAGCAAATGATATATACAATACAGTACAATCTGCAGGTATCATGTTATAGAGCAGGAGGAGCTGAGCAGATGATATATACAATACAGTACAATCGGCAGGTCTCATGTTATAGAGCAGGAGGAGCTGAGCAGATGATATATGCAATACAGTACAATCTGCAGGTATCATGTTATAGAGCAGGAGGAGCTGAGCAGATTATATATACAATACAGTACAATCTGCAGGTATCATGTTATAGAGCAGGAGGAGCTGAGCAGATGATATATACAATACAGTACAATCTGCAGGTATCATGTTATAGAGCCGGAGGAGCTGAGCAGATGATATATACAATACAGTACAATCTGCAGGAAACATGCTATAGAGCAGGAGGAGCTGAGCAGATGATATATACAATACTGGCCAGTCTATATCCTATAATTCCTTTGACCCTATGCATATCATACCTCTGTGTCCAATTATGGCCCAAAAAGTTAAAACTCCTGATGATGTCCATAAAAAGCAACTATATTCTAACTGCACGGGCTAGAATATAAAATCAGTGATGTGATTGGATGTTATGGACAATTCTTTTACTTTATGTCTTCTCTTCTTTTCTGGGTGAGATGTAGAAGCCTTGAACATTCTGAATTAACCTGGCCATGGACATTAGACAAAATGTCGCCTAAACTTGAAGGAAACAGCCAAACCATTTAATGTGTATGGTGGCCTTCTGCTCCAATCCCGATGGCAGATGTTGGGGAAGAGATGGGTCGGTGGTAGGATGGTTGGATTTCGACTGCCCTTCCTTTTCTCAGGGAGATAAGTTGCCACCAGAAGAGTCTGGCCTCTTTCCATTGCCGAGCCAACAAGCTTGTCTGTGGGACAAGTGGAGGAGTGTTACGCCGAGCGCTCCGGGTCCCCGCTCCTCCCCGGAGCGCTCGCTACACTTCCCTCACTGCAGCGCCCCGGTCGGTTCCACGGACCCGGGGCGCTGCGTTACCACCTCCGGCCGGGATGCGATTCGCGATGCGGGTAGCGCCCGCTCGCGATGCGCACCCCGGCTCCCGTACCTGACTCGCTCCCCGTCAGTTCTGTCCCGGCGCGCGCGGCCCCGCTCCCTAGGGCGCGCGCGCGCCGGGTCTTTGCGATTTAAAGGGCCACTGCACCGCTGATTGGTGCAGTGGTTCCAATTAGTGTTTACACCTGTGCACTTCCCTATATCACCTCACTTCCCCTTCACTCCCTCGCCGGATCTTGTTGCCCTAGTGCCAGTGAAAGCGTTCCTTGTGTGTTCCTTGCCTGTGATTCCAGACCTTCTGCCGTTGCCCCTGACTACGATCCTTGCTGCCTGCCCCGACCTTCTGCTACGTCCGACCTTGCTTCTGTCTACTCCCTTGTACCGCGCCTATCTTCAGCAGCCAGAGAGGTTGAGCCGTTGCTAGGGGATACGACCTGGTCACTACCGCCGCAGCAAGACCATCCCGCTTTGCGGCGGGCTCTGGTGAAAACCAGTAGTGACTTAGAACCGATCCTCTAGCACGGTCCACGCCAATCCCTCTCTGGCACAGAGGATCCACCACCCGCCAGCCGGCATCGTGACAGTAGATCCGGCCATGGATCCCGCTGAAGTTCCTCTGCCAGTTGTCGCTGACCTCACCACGGTGGTCGCCCAGCAGTCACAACAGATTGCGCAACAAGGCCAACAGCTGTCTCAACTGACTGTTATGCTACAACAGTTACTACCACAGCTCCAGCAATCATCTCCTCCGCCAGCTCCTGTACCTCCTCCGCAGCGAGTGGCCGCTTCTGGAATACGACTATCCTTGCCGGATAAATTTGATGGGGACTCTAAGTTTTGCCGTGGCTTTCTTTCCCAATGTTCATTACACTTGGAGATGATGTCGGACCAGTTCCCCACTGAAAGGTCTAAGGTGGCTTTCGTAGTCAGCCTGCTGTCTGGAAAAGCCCTGGCTTGGGCCACACCGCTCTGGGACCGCAATGACCCCGTCACTGCCTCTGTACACTCCTTCTTCTCGGAAATTCGAAGTGTCTTTGAGGAACCTGCCCGAGCCTCTTCTGCTGAGACTGCCCTGTTGAACCTGGTCCAGGGTAATTCTTCCGTTGGCGAGTATGCCGTACAGTTCCGTACCCTTGCTTCAGAATTATCCTGGAATAATGAGGCACTCTGCGCGACCTTTAAAAAAGGCCTATCCAGCAACATTAAAGATGTTCTGGCCGCACGAGAAATCCCTGCTAACCTACATGAACTCATCCATCTTGCCACTCGCATTGACATGCGTTTTTCCGAACGGCGTCAGGAGCTCCGCCAGGATATGGACTCTGTTCGCACGAGGCGTTTCTTCTCCCCGGCTCCTCTCTCCTCTGGTCCCCTGCAACCTGTTCCTGTGCCTCCCGCCGTGGAGGCTATGCAGGTCGACCGGTCTCGCCTGACACCCCAAGAGAGGACACGACGCCGCATGGAGAATCTCTGCCTGTACTGTGCTAGTACCGAACACTTCCTGAAGGATTGTCCTATCCGTCCTCCCCGCCTGGAAAGACGTCCGCTGACTCCGCACAAAGGTGAGACAGTCCTTGATGTCTACTCTGCTTCTCCACGTCTTACTGTGCCTGTGCGGTTGTCTGCCTCTGCCTTCTCCTTCTCTGCTGTGGCCTTCTTGGACTCTGGATCTGCAGGAAATTTTATCCTGGCCTCTCTCGTCAACAGGTTCAACATCCCGGTGACCAGTCTCGCCAGACCCCTCTACATCAATTGTGTAAACAATGAAAGATTGGACTGTACTATACGTTTCCGCACGGAGCCCCTTCTAATGTGCATCGGATCTCATCACGAGAGGATTGAACTGTTGGTCCTCCCCAATTGCACTTCTGAAATCCTTCTTGGACTTCCCTGGCTTCAACTCCATTCCCCAATCCTGGATTGGTCCACTGGGGAGATCAAGAGTTGGGGGCCCTCTTGTTCCAAGGACTGCTTAAAACCGGTTCCCAGTAAACCTTGCCGTGTCCCTGTGCTTCCTCATGTAACCGGTCTCCCTAAGGCCTATATGGACTTTGCGGACGTTTTTTGCAAAAAACAAGCTGAGACTCTCACTCCTCCCATCTCGCAGGTCATGCGGGCATTAAGAAATCTGTGCAACTCATCTCTCGCTTCTATTGGTGGCCGACTCTTGAGACTGATGTGGTGGACTTTGTGCGAGCCTGCACTATCTGTGCCCGGGATAAGACTCCTCGCCAGAAGCCCGCTGGTTTTCTTCATCCTCTTCCTGTCCCCGAACAACCTTGGTCTCTGATTGGTATGGATTTTATTACTGACTTACCCCCATCCCATGGCAACACTGTTATTTGGGTGGTCGTTGATCGATTCTCCAAAATGGCACATTTCATCCCTCTTCCTGGTCTTCCTTCAGCGCCTCAGTTGGCTAAACAATTTTTTGTACACATTTTTCGTCTTCACGGGTTGCCTACACAGATCGTCTCGGATAGAGGCGTCCAATTTGTGTCTAAATTCTGGAGGGCTCTCTGTAAACAACTCAAGATTAAATTAAATTTTTCTTCTGCATACCATCCTCAATCCAATGGACAAGTAGAGAGAATTAACCAGATCTTGGGTGACTATTTACGACATTTTGTTTCCTCCCGCCAGGATGACTGGGCAGATCTTCTACCTTGGGCCGAATTCTCGTATAATTTCAGAATCTCTGAATCTTCCTCCAAATCTCCGTTTTTCGTGGTGTACGGCCGTCACCCTCTTCCCCCCCTCCCTACCCCCTTGCCCTCTGGTCTGCCCGCTGTGGATGAAATTTCTCGTGATCTTTCCACCATATGGAAAGAGACCCAAAATTCTCTCTTACAGGCTTCTTCTCGCATGAAGAGATTCGCAGATAAGAAAAGAAGAGCTCCTCCCATTTTTTCCCCTGGAGACAAGGTATGGCTCTCCGCTAAATATGTCCGTTTCCGTGTCCCGAGCTATAAGTTGGGACCACGCTATCTTGGTCCTTTTAAAGTTTTGTGTCAAATTAATCCTGTCTCTTACAAACTTCTTCTTCCTCCTTCTCTTCGTATCCCTAATGCCTTTCACGTCTCTCTTCTTAAACCTCTCATCCTCAACCGTTTTTCTCCTAAATCTGTTCCTCCCACTCCTGTTTCCGGCTCCTCGGACATCTTCTCTGTCAAAGAGATCTTGGCCTCCAAAAAGGTCAGGGGAAGAACTTTTTTTCTAGTGGATTGGGAGGGTTGTGGTCCAGAAGAGAGGTCCTGGGAACCTGAGGACAATATCCTGGACAAAAGTCTGATCCTCAGGTTCTCAGGCACCAAGAAGAGGGGGAGACCCAAGGGGGGGGGTACTGTTACGCCGAGCGCTCCGGGTCCCCGCTCCTCCCCGGAGCGCTCGCTACACTTCCCTCACTGCAGCGCCCCGGTCGGTTCCACGGACCCGGGGCGCTGCGTTACCACCTCCGGCCGGGATGCGATTCGCGATGCGGGTAGCGCCCGCTCGCGATGCGCACCCCGGCTCCCGTACCTGACTCGCTCCCCGTCAGTTCTGTCCCGGCGCGCGCGGCCCCGCTCCCTAGGGCGCGCGCGCGCCGGGTCTTTGCGATTTAAAGGGCCACTGCACCGCTGATTGGTGCAGTGGTTCCAATTAGTGTTTACACCTGTGCACTTCCCTATATCACCTCACTTCCCCTTCACTCCCTCGCCGGATCTTGTTGCCCTAGTGCCAGTGAAAGCGTTCCTTGTGTGTTCCTTGCCTGTGATTCCAGACCTTCTGCCGTTGCCCCTGACTACGATCCTTGCTGCCTGCCCCGACCTTCTGCTACGTCCGACCTTGCTTCTGTCTACTCCCTTGTACCGCGCCTATCTTCAGCAGCCAGAGAGGTTGAGCCGTTGCTAGGGGATACGACCTGGTCACTACCGCCGCAGCAAGACCATCCCGCTTTGCGGCGGGCTCTGGTGAAAACCAGTAGTGACTTAGAACCGATCCTCTAGCACGGTCCACGCCAATCCCTCTCTGGCACAGAGGATCCACCACCCGCCAGCCGGCATCGTGACAAGGAGATTGAATATATACATGGCCACCTTATGAGTGCAGCCCATTCTAAGTTTTCCTATGTGACCCTGGTAACGTGCCAATTTATGTTGCAACCTCAACCAGGGGCCAACACTTCTATTCTATATGGTAGGAAAAACGAATTTACAATAACAGTTCTTCCGTGGACCACAGTTTAAAAGGGTTATCCACCATAAGGTGATTTTAGTACTTACCTGCCAGACAGTAATGGACATGCTTAGTAAGGAACTGAGCTTGTCGTGGAGCTAAATGGCTGTTATGTGAGTCTACCATAACGCTGTGTTATTTCTTTTTTTTTGTGGAATGGCTACTTCCTCTTAGAGTTTCCTCCCTCCAACTAGAAGTCCCATGATCCCTTGTTTGTATGTGTGAGGTCACTTTTTTCCTTTCCACACATCGACCACCCCACCCATTGGAGCACACCTAAGCAATCTTCCATGCTGTGCTGTAAACAGCAGTCCAGTGTTTTTTAACCAGACTACCTCCATCTGTTGCAAAACAACAATTACCTGCAGAATGATCTCCCTCCCACCCAGAGGTTGCTATAGCCTGGTAGTTCATGTTCAGTGGCCTTCCCTTTCTGCTTGTTGACCTTCAATAGCTGTTGGCCAAATGTCTCTCGCGATCTCCCCTAACTCATGAATGTTCAGCACACCTCAATATTCTTGTGTTCCTAATGGAAAGAGGAGGTAAATTGGTGTCTTACTTCTTTGAGATCAAAAGGATCTGGTTGTTGAAATCCAACATGCCTGACCCTTCCCTAACCTGATCTAATCTTTCGGAGGAGATTCTGGCGGCCCCCATAGACAGTCAGCTGGGCTAGCTAAAGTTTGCTGCTTCGACTTACTTTCAAATTGATGAGTTTTGACTTGTGTGGGTACTTCATCCCTAGACATCTTATCCCAAAGGATAGGGGATAAGATGTCTGATTGTGGAGGTCCCACCACTGCGATCTCCCGGCATCTCCCTGCAGTACCAGGCGTTCGTTTAGAATGCCGGGTGCGGCACCAGAGGCTCGTGATGTCACAGCCATGCCCCCTTGTGACGTCACACTCCATCCTCTCAATGCAAGTCTTTGGAAATTGCCACCATGCGCTCCCCCCCCCCCCCCCCCCTCCCCATTGACTTGCATTGAGGAGGCATGGCCATGACGTCACGAGCCTTCAGTGCTTCTAAAGAACACCGGGTACTTCAGGGAGATCACGGGGGATAAGATATCTAGGAGTGGAGTACCCCTTCAAGAGAGATCTGTGGCCAAATCTGCCCTGGAATCCCAATGCCATAAGTCATCCACGTTAGCCACTGAGACCTACGGCAGTTATTAAAATATGACAATGTAAAGAGTAATATAACTATTTCCAAAATAATCCCAGGTACTCTTAGGGCTCATTCACACTATGTATTTTATTTTTATTTTTTTATCTGGTGCGGCAGAATCCCATTGTTTTCAATGGGATTCTGCTGCACCATCTACTCTACGGAGTTTCCACGGCAGGCGTTCTGCCGTGGAAATTCCGGCTCACAGACTCATAATAACATATTCATTCTTTCAGCAGGAAATACATCCCAGCACCTTCTTGTTTTGCCGGCGCCCGCTACGGCTGGAATCTCCGCCAGGAATATCTTCCATAGTGTGAATGAGCCCTTAGATTTCCAAGTGAAGACCCTTTTAGCCTTAAAAATATTGACTTAATGGTAATGCACATTTACTAGACAGTTCCAGGATATACACCACCATTCCTCACCCCATTCTCATAAATCACATTTCACTGGCCTCACGTGCCCCTTTATCCTCATGGTGTTCTCCTTCCTAAGACACCAGCTTCCTTAATTTCCTCCGTCACTCCTCCATACCCCAGTTATTCTCCTCCAAAAGGTCTGTTTGTCAATGAGTCACGTTTTAACCCCTGTCCTTCCATAGACCGCGACCCCAGAGACTCACACCGAGGCGTACAATTATCCTATTAAACTATCACGTTCCACATAAAGGTAGTTATGGCCGGAGCTGCCAATGCGTTCACTAAGGGAAGAGCATGTGGTTAACAACTTAACAAGAACAATTCTATGACATGTACAAGTCATTTTCTGGATGTCTTCCTCATGCCGTATATAATACGGGTCACGGCTCAAGATTTCCGCCATCATCGGATCTTTTATATGTTAAATAAACAGGTTTTTTTTTTATTGCAGGAAACTTCAAGGAAGCGGCAGAGCATTTTATTGCAATTAGTGCATGTATATTACATTATAGTTATTTATAACAAGACAAGCCATTGTATGTATACAATCTCTATAGATATATGAAAGGTCACCTGAAATACTTCAGAAAGAGTTTTTTCCCAGTGTCAGGCAGGAGCCATAGGATGGTACAGGACATCTGTTCAATTTGGCAAAAACATGTAATCGTGATGGAACATTGAGGATAGACCTGGATTTTTTCAACCACTAAAGAGGTTATCTGGTTATTAAAAACTTATCCCCAATTATTAAACACTCACTCCCCCCATTGTTTGCCTCCCTGACCCCCCCCCCCCCCCGCTTTGGGGCCCACCTTCTGAGATGTACTAGTCTCGGCAGTGAAGGCCCGCTAAGCCTATCCCCGTGGAGTGGAGTCATTGCTGTGGCTAGTGATTGGGAGAGCAGGCCGTCACTGCCGAGACTAGTTCATCTCAGATGATTGGACCCTGAGGTCTCAGTGGTACCCCCGCGATCTCCAGAATGGGCCCCCACCTTCTGAGACGTACTAGTCTCAGATGGTGGGGGCCAGAGCGCTGAGTTGGTCCAGAGATTGGACCCCCTCGGGATCAGACACTTATCCCCTAACCTTTGGATAGGTGATAACTTTTTAACAGCCAGATAACCCCAATTGGGCCTTAATGGGTACTTGTCTTTCTAACAACATGTCAGAAGGTTTGCCAATGGGGTCCTTGTGCTGAGTCCCCCAACAATCACTAAAACAAATCGGCAGCTGGGCACTGTGCCCTCTTATTTCTGCTCAACAACTCTTGGCTCTGTTCGAGGAACAGGGTACAGATTCACGTCAATGGAGTTCTTGTTTTTCCAAAGTCCTTTACCATTAGATGTATTCTCTCCATTGTTAGCCACCAAGGGGTGGTGCATTAGCCCGAAGCTTATGGAAGGGGGTAGAGAACAAACACTAGGCCATTCTGGACAAGGGGACAAAATTCAGAACCCAAATAGGGACCATATTGTTCTTTGCTATGGGGCCTTCTTTGTATCTCTCTATCTTTTTTACATCACTGCTTTAAAAAAAAAAAAATAAAAAAAAAAAAAAAAAAAATATATATATATATATATATAACAAAATTTATTTTATCATTTTCCTTTTTTTTTATTTATTTACTAAAAGTGACAGAAAATCCAACATCCTAGCGCACATTACCATGACGTTTTAGTGCTCATTGATGCAGTTCCCTATTAAGAACATTGGACTTTTTTCACTAGCTGTTAGTTAGGAAGTAACGTATCATGATGTTTTCCTTGAGTATTTATATTTGTGACTCTTACAGGATTGGAGCATATTGGTATGAATAGGGGAGTTGATGCGGATGTTATTTCAGGCCGGTGGTAGACTTTGCGTAGCTACCGCTTACATTGTAGATTTACAGATGTAACTTTGTTCAGCACAGATCCAGACGTCAATGGTACTAAGAGAACCAGGGGTGTAGGCAGGCAGGAATTTCTCAAGGGATGGAGGGTTAAAAAAATAATCCATCCACATTATGACTACATTATCACCATACTTTTACTAAATAAACAAAAATACTGTACACAGACCAATATTCCTCATACATCGCTCATACAGGGGTAGATACCGAGTTTCTGAAGACTGTATAAGTGATTATAGTGCAGTTACATCCAGTTCTTTTGTGTGTTCATCCAACGCAGTCCGCCAGGATGACCTCCTTCAGCCACAACTCATCTCTGCAGAACCTTCCAGACAAACATCTTAGGCTCCACACTTTTTCATCACCTGCTTTACCTTTCCTGCATCTATGGTGATTCAAAGAGTAATAAAAAAAGAGTTGGGAGGGAAGGGGGTAAGTATGTCAACCCCAGTAAGTAGACTGCTCCAGTAGGAAGACAGGTCCCTCAATATGTAGTTTCTACAGAATACAGGTGCTCCCAGTAAATAGTTTCAGCAGTTGCATTATAAGATGCCGCCCTAGGTAGTTTCCTCATTATATAGCCAGAGTAGGTAGTTTCCCCAGTATGTAGGCCCCCAGTAGTTAGATTTCCCAGTATGTAGGTTCCCCATTATTTCTGCCCCAATAGATAGGTTCACAGAATGTAGGACCTTAGTAGGTAGGTTCCCTAGTTAGGTAGGTTCGCCAGTATGTAGGCTCCCAGTAGGTATCTCCCCCAGCATATAGGCCCAGTGTAAGTAGGCTTATCGGTATATATGTACTGATTAGATTAGGTTCACCGGTAGATAGGTCCCCAGTAAGTAGGTTCCCCCTGCAGAATGCCCCTAGTAGGTAAATAGCCCATGTATATATGTTTTCCCTCTAGATAGGCTCCCAGTAGGTATTTCCCCCTGTGCATAATCTTACAGTAGGTAGTTTCCTCCTATAGATAGCCCCCAGAAAGTAGGCTCCCCCTGTGCCCCATTGCTAAATAAAAAATATATACTCACCTTCTCCCAGTTTCCCCACAGTCAACTCTCTCTCTCCCTCTTCTTCATGCCTGCAACCACTAGAGGTCCGGAGCCTCCCTCCCTTTGGGATGCACACATGCAGAATGAGTGACATCATCCTTTGTGTGTGGGTCCCAAGAGGGCTGACGCTCCAGACCCCTAGTGGTCCTAAGTATGAAGCAGCCTGCGGGCAAGAAGATGAGCACCACTTTTAAATGTAAGTGCGTTATGTATATATTAACTAACCCTCAAAACTGATGTAAAATTGAGACATTAGCCAGTATATCCTTATATGAAGGACATACCTGAGCCCGCACACCAAGGCCTTGGTGTGCGGGCTTAGGTATGTCCTTCATATAAGGATATACTGGCTAATGTCTCAACTTTACATCAGTTTTGAGGGTTAGCTAATGTCATTGTTTACATCTACCACAGGATTGAACCTATATTGTGGTACTTGTGACCGTCTGCAGGCATCCTCCATTGTATGCACATCATGCTGGGGATCGTCAATAGCAACGGACCACTGACAAGTTGATAAAAATGATTCTGACTGCCGATCAATATATATTAATACTTATATATTTATATGCCATTTCTAATGCTGAAAAAAGATATTTGTTACCTACTCTTAACCTATATATCCAGCTTGCTATCTGCTCGTGACTAAGAAAAAGACCTTGGGATGATGCCAGAAGGACCAAGATGAGACGTCAGAAGACAAAAGATTTGAAGATTGTATAGAAGGACAAGGATCTGGGATTAATATGCTAATATATACAGACACAAAACACAAATGACCAATCAAAATATAACATGATGATTTTGACGTGATGACTAACCTCCCCTTTTTGTCAAATGTAAAAACAATGTACTTATGTTTAGTTAACAGAACTCCTTGGGGCAGCTGCTTTGCCAGTATGCTAAGAAGGAGATATCATACCAACATTCTGTCTGGTGTGTATTCCTTGTGCCGGCACTCAGCAGTATACAGCAGCAGTATTCACACACATTTTAAGGCCTCATCTGCACCCATCCTTGACAACACAAGTGCAAGACTTCCACCCCAGCGTAGGTACACAACTGCACTTGTGGTTGAGCACCTCCTGCCATTTCAGACCGTGTCAATGTAGTTGTTTAAGTGTCCACTTTTTATTTTTATTTTTCTGGTAGTCTTTGGAATACTACCACTGCAGTTTTTGAGCCAAAGCCAGAAATGTATTCAAAAGGAATAGGACATAAAAAGGAATAGGATATATAAAGGAAGGACTTATACTTCTCTTCCCTTCTGAATCCACTTCTGATTTTGGCTCAAAAACTGCAGTGGCAGATATCCAAAAACTGCCAGAAAAAAACCCAAGTGGAAACCCAAGTACAATAATAGAATTGTATGTAACCATGGGTATCATTTTAATCATACTGACCCAGGGAATAAAGAAAGCATGTAATTTTTTTCTGTAAAGTGTACAGAGTGAAAAGGAAACCCTTCCAAGTTAGCAAAAGTGTGATTTTCGTTAAAATTTCCATACACAAATTTTTTTTTTTGGGGGGGGTTTACCGAGCATTTAAAGGGGTACTCCGCTGCTCAGCATTTGGAACAAACTGTTCTGAACGCTGAAGCCGGCGCCGGGAGCTCGTGACGTCATAGCCCCGTCCCCTCATGACATCACGCCCCGCCCAATGCAAGTCTATGGGAGGGCGCGATGGCTGTCACGTGACATCATGAGGGGGCGGGGCTATGAAGTCATGAGCTCCCAGCGCCGGCTCCAGCGTTCGGAACTGTTTGTTCCAAACGCTGTGCAGCGGAGTACCCCTTTAAAGGGGTTATCCAGGAAAAACTTTTTATATATATATATCAACTGGTTCCAGAAAGTTAAACAGATTCGTAAATTACTTCTTTAAAAAAAACATAATCCCTTCAGTACTTATGAGCGTCTGAAGTTGAGTTGTTCTTTTCTGTCTAAGTGCTCTCTGATGACACGCGTCTCGGGAACCGCCAAGTTTAGAAGAAAATCCCCATAGCAAACCTCTTCTAAACTGGGCGGTTATCGAGACACGTGTCATCAGAGAGCACTTAAACAGAAAAGAACAACTCAACTTCAGCAGCTCATAAGTGCCGAAAGGATTAAGATTTTTTAATAGAAGTAATTTACAAATCTGTTTAACTTTCTGGAGCCAGTTGAGATTTTTCCTGGAATACCCCTTTAAGGGTAAAATGAGTGGCATTACAAAGAACAACTAGTCAAGAAAAAACAAACCCTCATAAGGGTCTGCAAATGGAAATATAAAAGAGTTATGGATTTTAAAAGGCAAAAAGGAATAAGAAAACGAAAACGCAAAAATAAAATTGGCTGTGTCCTTAAGGGGTTAAGGATTTATCCATGGGATGTGAATAGTCGAGAACATCTTTAGAGTCACCAAATGAGCTTCTGGTTTTTGCTTTTTTTGAGGTTTCGAAGCTCCCAGAGACAATCTTGTGGTGTCATTTTCCAATAAATGTTAGCGCTCCAAGCGTTATGTTTTGCCAATTGTTTATGGTCAAATTGGATGGAAATGATGGAAAGTTATTACCTGCAGTTCGGAATACTTCCTTACAGTGCTAGAGTTCCCAACGGGAATCGTCTAATGAAGGCTTCTTATTACTGGCATGAAAATATATTGCAGCCCTAAAACATGGAATGACAGTGATATCCCGGACATTTATTACATTCATTACTAAACCATTGTATCTCTGCAGTTCCTGCTTTATGGGAAATTAATATGGCTCCTTTCACAAACAATAAATAGCGTATGTTCTTTATTGAGTACGACGGCGCCATTAAACTGTCATGCGCTTGTTTCCTAGAATCTATTGGCGTTGTACACTTGAGTAAAAAAAAACAAAAGAAGAAAAAAAATGTAAAAAAAATATGGAAGCCTGTTCTTTAGTTAAAGGGGTACTCCGGTGGAATTATTATAATTTTTTTTTTTTTTAAATCAACTGGTGCCAGAAAGTTAAACAGATTTGTAAATTACTTCTATTAAAAAATCTTAATCCTTCCAGTACTTATTAGCTGCTGAATACTACAGAGGAAATTCATTTCTTTTTGGAACACAGAGCTCTCTGCTGACATCACAAGCACAGTGCTCTCTGCTGACACCTCTGTCCATTTTAGGAACTGTCCAGAGCAGCATCTGTTTACTATGGGGATTTTTTCCTACTCTGGACAGCTCTTAAAATGGACAGAGATGTCAGCAGAGAGCACTGTGCTTGTGATGTCAGCAGAGAGCTCTGTGTTCCAAAAGGAAAAGAATTTCCTCTGTAGTATTCCGCAGCTAAAAAGTACTGGAAGGATTAAGATTTTTTTAATAGAAGTAATTTACAAATCTGTTTAACTTTCTGGCACCAAGTTTTCCACAGGAATACCCCTTTAAGTCCGAGTTACACTGTAATCGATCGCTATTATTATTTGTACGTGTTTACCTGGACTCACTGTAACTGGTTATTATAGTTCACTAGCTGAGTACCCAGGTATTCCTACCTAAACCTTGCAGGAGAGGAAAAGCAACGCTCATTAGGAGTCTGGGAAAGCTTGGTGGCACGTATAATGTGTGCCCCCCAGCTTTCACAGTCTCCTTAAGTGGAAATGTCGAAATTGGGCCCAAAGTGTCCATAATATTTTGTATGCCCGCCATTATTTTCCAGCTGGAAAACACTCTACTGGAAAACATATTTTTTTTTTTTTTTTTTTTAAATCAACTGGTGCCAGAAAGTTAAACTGATTTGTAAATTACTTCTATTAAAAAATCATAATCCTTCCAGTACTAATCAGCTGCTGTATGATCCACAGGAAGTTCTTTTCTTTTTGAATTTCCTTTCCGTCTGACTACAGTGCTCTCTGCTGACACCTCTGTCCATGTCAGGAACTGTCCAGAGTAGGAGCAAATCCCCATAGCAAAGCTCTCCTGCTCATGACAGTTCCTAAAATGGACAGAGGTGTCAGCAGAGAGCACTGTGGTCAGACAGAAAGGAAATTCAAAAAGAAAAGAACTTCCTGTGGATCATACAGCAGCTGATTAGTACTGGAAGGATTGGGATTTTTTAATAGAAGTAATTTACTAATCTGTTTAACTTTCTGGCACCAGTTGATTTAAAAAAATAATGTTTTCCAGTTGAGTACCCCTTTAAGACTCTTGGACATGGAGTTCACCAGATCTTGACAGGTTATCCCTGAAGTCCTCTTCCTCCTCCATGATGACATGTTGATGACCTTGTACTCTCCACCTTCCATTTGAGGATGCACCACAGATGCTGAGCAGTGGAGTACCCCTTTAAAAGTGGCTTTCTTCTGGGATGACAGCCATGCAGACCAAGTTGATGCAGTGTGCGGTGTATGGTCTACACCACATGAGTCTGGGTAGTCCATGGGAAACCGGTATCGGGTTGGCGTAAAGCATCTCAAGTATGAATTAAGACAACAAATATGCAGTAGCCGGATCAATTGAGAATTACGCTGGCAGGGGTGCAGCTATAGGGGGTGCAGAGGTAGCAGTTGCATCGGGGCCCTGGTACTTAAGGGGCACATCTTTTTAATTCTAAGAGCCGAGGAACGTGCTCTCGAATCACCCAAAGTGCAAGAAAAAGTGCAAATGTGTTACACTAAAAAAAACGTGCACAAAGGATGCGGTCTATCGCAAGCCCTTCTCCGATAGGAGAGAGGCCCCCCAACAAACCTACCCTTCGCCTCTGGACCAAAAGGTACCTGCGAGGTTCCAGGTTCGATGTCCCTTTTCACCGAAGCTACTAAGGGACCACAAATGCTCCCGGCATCCCCCTTGGCATCCCCCAAGGTATCTGCATGCAGAGCCGATAACGGTCGGTACCCTGCCAAAGCAGGAGTACCCGGGGTGTTTGCAGGGAGGTGCGGAACCTAATGGCCACACACACCTCCCCTAGACCGCCAGGAGGGACACCCAGAAGGGCTACCGCATCCTGACAAATCCTGTGAACACACAACACGCAAAAAGTGACACAGTGAGACAAAAATAAATAAATAAGTGGATGTGTGCAGATATACTGCCCGGATCTATAAACATTTCTCTGATCCTAACCAGAAGGCAGGGAATCAAGAGGTGAGTGCCACAAGGTGAAGAGATCATGGTGCCCGTGCTTCAGCTCAGTGAGCCAATACTCCCAGTGAGTTTCGGCACCTTGGGGTCACCACTCCCCGAGGCACTAAGGTACCTCGGCTCCAGACCCTCTCAGCCTCATGGCCAGACCAGGAAGAAACAGGTCACATCGGGGCAGCCGTCGAGCTGATTCCTCAGAACCAGCCCCGGAACGCCCCGGTACACCTGCTCCCTACCATGCAGCACCCATCCCCACCAGCTCCACACTGGCATCGCCTGCCACCAGCATGAAACTGATGAGAACAGATACTACACTTGATCTTAGCCAAAAGGCTACACTTGATCTGCCCCATAAGAGACCAATTTTATAATTGGCACATGGAGCCCTGTTGCATTTTTCACATCGTAGCCCAGCAGCTACAAGTTACACCTCTGCCTGCTGGGTTTTGAGCATTGGGCCTGTCTTTGAATAGCTGTGACTATGGGTCACTCCTTTTGTTTTGTTCTTAAAACATGACTAGAAGTTTTCAACATAACCAAAAATTCAGAGACACCTATCTGTACATAGCTGTTTCAAGGTTCTTGCCCCCTCATCGGTAAAGGACATCATACTGGTTTGCCAGGAAGAGGCCTTCTGATCTACTTTGCATAGCTTTGTTTTCTGGATCGTTGCCTGGCTTGACTCCCTAGAACACCTGGTGTTCACCACAAGAATGACCTCTACCTTGCCAAGTCCTACATCCTGAATCCATGACACAAAGAAAACCAGCTTATGGTTTCTAGCTTATGTGTACATGTACCTGCCTATGGATGACACATCCTAATACTCTGGACTAGACCGATGCCTCATGTTGTAATTTCTCCTGGAAGTATCTAGAGTCACTAAGGGTGGGTTCACACTACGTTTCTTACATATAGTCACCAGATCCGGCTGTGGTAGGTAAAAACCGGGCACTCCCATATCCCAGCCGGACCCATCTGAATGAGCCGACCTGAGTCAGATAGTGACTCTGGGAAGCTCATTTTTGTCCTGTATCCGGTTTTGTAACCATACCTAAAAGCCGCGGTAAACCATGGTTTCAGTTCAGGTCAGAAAACCGGATACAGGGCAAAAATTAGCCCAGCCTATGTCAGCTCATTCAATTGAATGAGATACGTGCCGGGTCCAGCTCGGATACGGGAGCGACAAGTTTTCACTCCCCCCAGCCGGATCCTGTGACCATATGTAAGAAACATAGTGTGAACCCACCCTTATATAGGCAGTAAGGATAGGTCCACCCTACCTCCTACATTGCTACTGTACATTGTGTACTTCTGGGGAATGTGGTTTAGTCCTCTTCCATAGACATAAATCTGCTAATAATGGTGCAAATGTCTCCACTATTCATCTTTTTTTTGACACGTTAGAATCTGAACATCTACTGGGTACATTGTCCTGAAGAAACCTTGGAGATGTCTTCTGCGTCTTATTAAAATATTTCAACAACCCTTTATCCCACCAATTCCCAGCTACGATCACCGAGGCTTCTCCATTAACAGTGCGAATGTTGGTCCAGAAACCCCAAAACCTCCACCCGTGTGGTCCCAGATCTTGTCTTTTCTTCCTCAACAATGGGCTCCTTGACACTGGAGAAGATAGATGAGAAGTTACACAGTGGTTCAGGCAATTGAAAAAAAAGGTCCTATGGGCTTCACACAACTGCGTTTTGGCTCATCCATCCTTTCCAAATAACTATTCCTCGAGTTGCAAGTTGGCTCCAGCTGCGAAAACTGAAGTTTACATGATAAATTGGTGGGATGCATGACCGAAAGAGAATTTCTGCCTGCGCGCTGGATGCCAGCAACAACAACACTTTATGGCGCTCGACAAACAGACCGGCACTTTAATGAGTAGATATGTAGACGCGGGTCGGTATGCTTCTGAGATTAGGTTTCATATGAATGGGATGTTAGCATTACAAAAAAAATCCCGGCCTGGCCTGACGTCTTGGGTTATAGCACATCCAAGTTTTTCTCTTGTTAAAATGCAAAACATTACAGTATTCTGTCACTCACTGAGCTGAAGTTCATTCCACAATGTAGTATTATGGTAGTGAGTTTTACTATATGGATTTTAATTGGTAAAAAAATTCATTAAAAACCCTTAAATGGGCGCTGTTGGATTCAAAAACTTTTTATATGTTGTACAACTTGCCAAAATGTTAACCTTTCTCATATACTGTACTTAATAAGAAATATTATCTCCTTTTTATGGAAATCATGGCTTATAAAATGACCACTAGGGGTTCCCGTACCATCCAGAACATAACCCTGTCCTGCTGCAGCCTCATTTTTGTCCCAGCTGAAGCACAGGCTGGGACAAAGTCTAGGAAGTGAGAGAGGGACTTGCACTCATTTGTGCTCACTCCTGTCCTATCAGACTGCAGCATGAAAAGGGGGAGGGGGTTACAGGGCAGCCTGCAGTGACTGGATGAAGAGACCCAGCACAGCACAGCAGACTCAGGAAAGAAGATGAGTCATGCAGAGTGAGGACACACCCCCTCTGGACAACAGAATGACAAAGCAAGTGAGCCAAAGAAAGAAGGTATTTGCGTGAGAAATATAGGTGCTAGACATATAACAATTATATGTACATGATTAGGATTAGGTACTAAGTAACATAAATTTATTTTTGTGATATATGACAGGTACTCTTTTATGCATTTTTTTATGGCCTGTTAATTATGATAAAACCCCAAATAAGTCATATTCACAGAGACTGGCTGTAGAATGTACCAAGGTGGCGTGGAAGACCGGATTGGCAGTTAAAATAACAGCTGTAATGTTTTCGTTTTTAAATAATTCAGCCAACCCCTTCAACGCCTTAAAGGGGTACTCCGCCCCTAGACATCTAAACGAATGCCAGGTGCAGCAGGGAGATTGCGGGGCTCCCAAGCGGCAGGACCCCCGCAATCTCCCTGCTGCACCTGGCATTCGTTTAGATCTTCGGATGCATTGCCGGAGGCTTGCATCGAGGGGGCGTGGCCGTGACATCACGAGCGGAACTTGCACCGGATGTCTGGGGTGCTGCAGCCAAGATTGTGGGGGTACCCAGGGGTGGGACCCCCACATTCAGACATCTTATCCCCTATCATTTGGATAGACTGCAGCATGAAAGAACACATAATGAGAACACATAATGGCCCTGACATCCCTGATGAGACGTAACATCCCTGCAGCTGGTGATTGGCTGAGCGGTCCGTCACTTAGAGGACCAGGGCACATCAAGAACATGTAAGCAGCCTAGGGTCTCAGTGGTTAGACAACCTGCCATCAGACACTTATCCCCTATCCTGTGGATAGTAAATAAATGTCAGTTCCCTGGAGTACCCCTTAAAAGAATACCTGTGACCTGTCCAAAAAAGGTTTTTTTCAATCACTTTGTAGCCTTGGGGGCCCAGATTTCAATTGTGTTTTTTAACAATTTTTTGAGGCTCCCAAGATATGGGACTTATGTTTTGTTAACTATGCATTGAATAGTCAGATGGGTGGGGACTCTATTATTATCATTATTTATTTATTTTTTAAAGGGTGTGGATGCTAGGCTCAAAAAGTGTAATTCGAAACTGAAGGGTTGTGAATCATGTTCAGGGGATATGGTTATAAAGATGCCTAGAATTTAAATAAATATTGGGGAGTCATCTGTTTAGATATCTCATGGAGGACCTATGTGGTGTAATACTCAAGCTCCCCTGTGGTGGTGCTGTAGGCAAACTAAACACCTATTTCTAGGTTTTCACTCAGATTGCAGTTCTCTAGAAATTTGTGCAAAGGGACCATTCATGACCAGTCTATACTGTAGTAAGGGAAACCTTCTAAGGAGGCTAAAATTTAAGGAGTCTTGTAACTAAATAATTACATTTAAGCCAACACTGGATGAACTGGGATTGGACATGCAGCATAACCAATGTAGTTGTTTCAATAAAGTTCCTGTTGTTCTATCAAATGACTACTCTCAAATTATTTTTTCAGTAACTTTATACTCTGTTTTCAATGCAGCCAGAAGTCCAGAGAGTTTGATTAATATACATATAATAGGCCAATGGTGAATCTGAAACCAACCAGAAGGGACAGTCGGAAAATCCTGGTTAGGCTTGAAGTCACTAATTTGGAAAGTTCTCCTGGGTTTATCCATCTAGTATTTCTAGTGCAGGAGGATGGATGGCGCACACCGCTAGAACAAAATAAAAAAACAAAAAAAAAACACATATGTTGGTGGAGAAATCCAAGAGTTGTTCGGGTTATTAAAGTGAGGTTAGAAGAAAGATGATGAAGTCAGGGAAATGGAAAGAAAGAGGATGGAAGTGAGATGGGTGAGGAAATGAGGAACCTGATGAGATAAGCCCGGGGTTCTGGAAAGGAAATACACTTGGCAAACACGCTGGAAAATGTAGTTGTGTGGACCAAGGGACACAATTGGAGTTTGTCAGCTTCTGCCAATACCGTATATAGCCGGTATCAATGGACAATAAGAGGGGAGTTAAAGTTATGTGCTGGTCGTAAATTCACACTAAGACCCGCTCGCTGTACCTGCTTTCCATTATAAGGGAAAATATATGTCCCTTCAATATATGCAGCAAAACAGAGTTTGTGATGAGGTTCAATGTACGATAGGGGTCAAGTCTAGGGGGAAAAAAAGTGTAGGAACTCACCCAAGATTTCCACTCAAGAGCTGGTCCTGCTAAACGGAACGGTGCTCCTGCTGTGGAAAAAGTGTAGGAACTCACCCAAGATTTCCACTCAAGGGCTGGTCCTGCTAAAGGGAACGGTGTTCCTGCTGTGGAAAAAGTGTAGGAACTCACCCAAGATTTCCACTCAGGGGCTGGTCCTGCTAAAGGGAACAGTGTTCCTGCTGTGGCAAAAGTGTAGGAACTCACCCAAGATTTCCACTCAAGCGCTGGTCCTGCTAAACGGAACGGTGTTCCTGCTGTGAAAAAAGTGTAGGAACTCACCCAAGATTTCCACTCAAGGGCTGATTCTGCTAAAGGGAACAGTGTTCCTTCTGTGGAAGAAGTATAGGAACTCACCCAAGATTTCCACTCAAGGGCTGATTCTGCTAAAGGGAACGGTGTTCCTGCTGTGGAAAAAGTGTAGGAACTCACCCAAGATTTCCACTCAGTGGCTGGTCCTGCTAAAGGGAACGGTGTTCCTGCTGTGGAAAAAGTGTAGGAACTCACCCAAGATTTCCACTCAAGGGCTGGTCCTGCTAAAGGGAACAGTGTTCCTGCTGTGGAAGAAGTGCAGAAACTCAGTTCCCACATGTTTCTGCAGTACTCGTGCCCTGGATATGAACTGCATACAATGTAGGAATGCCTGGCACTTTAATGTGGGTCTATACTCCATTATAATGAACCAATGCTAAATGGAGTGGGCACAGTCCTATGGCTGTCTGCTGGTGGTGCTCAGCCAATCAAGGTGAGGTATAAAATAGATGCAGGTCGGCACAGCTGCGGTCGGTGGTTCACTTGGAAAGGTCAATACATAATAGGAAAAGAGGTCCCAGCACTCACCAAAGCTTCATGCAAACAGTGATTTTATTTCATATCCTCAGTAGAACAGGACGGGTTTCAGGGTTTTATTCGAAACGCGTCCTGTTCTACTGAGGATATGAAATAAAATCACTGTTTGCTTGAAGCTTTGGTGAGTGCTGGGACCTCTTTTCCTATAATGAAGGGGAGGTAAACGCAACAGCAAGAAAATTTAAAAATAAAACGTTGCACTCACCACTCGTGATCAGACTTGTCTTTATTAGTGATGAGCCGCATAGGCCATATTCGAATTTGTGATATTTTGTGAATATATGGATTATATATTCGTCCTATGTTTGCAAATTTCGCATATTTGTTCACTTTTTTCCATGCGAAATTTGTAATTAAATTTGTAAAGTGCGCATGCGCGATTATATCTTTCAACAAACTATCTGTGGGCAACTTTCCTATTGGTTATTAGGGATGTTGCCAACCTCTGACAACTGTATTTGCATCCTTCTCGTGGCCCACAAGCTATAAGAAGGGAGGAATCAGTGTCCTCTCGAAGTGCTGATATTCGCGAATATTTGCATATGCGCATATACGAAATTTTCGCGCTCCACACCGACTAACACAGTAAATAATATTGGAGCCTTCCTTAGACCACAAGCTGGAAGCGGAGAGGGATGGCCACTATTTATTTACATAGTACACATCATTGTGATGTGTACTGTGAAAAAAAACCAAAACGAATATTTGTCATAACGAATATATATCGTTAAATTGTAAATATTTGCAAAATCGCGAAGTGCCGATATTCGCAGTAAAAAATTTGCTATTCGAATATTCGCGCTCAACACTAGTCTTTATTCAAAGGATCTCAGCAGGTACATAGGTCAGATGAACAGGGGCGCCCCCATGGGACAGTATCCATTTTGTGTGTCAAGCACGCTTTGTCTGCAAACACAACACAAGTCCCCAGGACTTGTTACTCCTCGTAGGAGGTGCCTTGGTGGCTCCGCCCTGCTCAATTGAGATTTTCATTGGCTCTGCTCTTCAGACATTTCAGAAACTCATAAAAGGGTATGAATCGATATTATCCATACAGACATATGGCATGTTTTGTTGTACCAATCAATACACCATAATAATAATCCTGCCATATTATTTATATAGCATCAACATACTCCGCAGCACAGGGCTTGTTAACACTCAAACCGCTCCCTGACTGCATTGGGGCTCACAATCTATTTTCCAAATTCACCTCTCAGTATGTTATTGGGGAGTGAGAGGAAACTTAAAGGGTACTCCGCTACTCAGCGTTCCAACTGTTCTGAATGCTGGAGCCGGGAGTTTGTGATGTAATAGCCCCGCCCCCTCAATGCAAGTCTATGGGAGGGGGTGTGACAGCCGTCATGCCCCCTCCCATAGAGTTTCATTGAGGCGCAGGGCCTGATATCATGAGGGGGTGGGGCTATGACCCCACAAGCTCCTGGTGCCAGCTCCAATGTTCGGAAAAGTCATATTCCGCTACTCAGCGTTTGGAACAAACTGTTCTGAACGCTGGAGCCAGGAGCTTGTGACATCATAGCCCTGGCTGCCCCCTCAATGCAAGTCCATGGGAGGGGGCATGACAGCCGTCACGCCCCCTCCCGTGGAATTTCATCGAGGGGGCGGGGCCTGAGATCATGAGGGGGTGGGGCTATGACATGACAAGCTCCTGCCGCCTGCTCCATTGTTCGGAACAGCGAAGTACCAATTCAAGAACATACAAACTCCTTGGAAATACTGCCCTTAGTGGGATTTGAACCCAGGACCCTAGTGCTGCAAGGCAACAGTGGAGTGCCAACCACTGTGCCACAATGCTGCCCATGTAGCTGACAACCCATCATTCATAAGAGACAGGGAAAACATTCTAAACCGGCATCATATAGGAATACACAGTGGGCGCTAAGGGACAGAAATTCTATGTCACCGATCTATCACTAGCTGAATTAAGATAGGACATGGAGCAGAGCAAGTACAGTGAGAGAAAACTCCACTTCTTCTGAAAGGCCAGAGGCGTATTAGGAAATGTTGGGGGCTTTATTGAACCCATTTAAGAGGCGATACCAATGTAAATGCCAATGTGTATATTAACACTTATAATATACACGATTAAATTGAATTTACAGTCAGGCTTAAAGTGTACCTGTCATACCACAGAAATACTGCTTCTATATGTTCCTCACTAGGTCATGCAGATGCTTTACATGTCTTTTTTATGTGTCTAGCTTCTGTATTTGGCTCACAAATCCCTCTTTTCTGCTGCTCGCTCATTCTGACATCCACTGCTCAGGAGAGGGTGTGTCCAAGGCAAGCACTGAGCCCGCCCTCACTCACCATGCTTTCACTTCCTCCCTGAGTCTGCTGTGCTGGGTCTCTTCATCCAATCACCGCAGGTTGCTCTGTAACCCCCTTGTCTCTGTCTTCATGCTGCAGTCTGATAGGACAGGAGTGAGCACAGAGGAGTGCTAGTCCCGCCCTCACTTCCTGGACTTTGTCCCAGTCTGTTCTGGATGGTATGGTGATCCCTAGTGACTTTTTTTTATTTTTTTTTATAAGCCATGACTTATATAAAAATTAGATAAACATTTCTTATGAAGTTTATTAGAAAGATTAAAGGAGAAGAACAATGGAAGAAAACGTATCCCCTGTAAGTGATAAGTTTTAGCCCCAGCGCAGGAGATCCCCCGCGATCTAAAACTTATCCCGTTTTTTTACATGATCCTTCTCACCAAGATGTAAAACAAATTAAATGGTTTTGATTCTGACAGTGCCCATTTAAAGGGGTTACCCAGGAAAAAAAGAAATCGTATATCAACTGGCTCCAGAATGATAAACAGATTAGTAAATTACTTCTATTAAAAAAATCTTAATCCTTTCAGTACTCATGAGCTGCTGAAGTTGAGTTGTTCTTTTCTGTCTAAGTGCTCTCTGATGACACCTGTCTCAGGAATTGTCCAGAGTAGAAGCAAATCCCCATAGCAAACCTATTCCAGAGACAAGCAGAGATGTCAGCAGAGAGCACTGTTGTCAGACAGAAAAGAACAACTCAACTTCAGCAACTGATAATTATTAGAAGGATTAAGATTGTTTAATAGAAGTAATTTACAAACCTGTTTAACTTCCTGGAGCCAGTTGATATAAAGAGAAAAAAAAAAAGTTTTTTCTTGACATACCCCTTTAACCCCTTAAGGACCAAGGACGTACCGGTACGTCCTTGGTCCTGCTCTCCTGATATAACGCGTGGTTACACAGTAACCCCGCGTCATATCACGGCGGGCCCGGCGTCATAGTGAAGCCGGGACCCGCCTCTAATATCGCGCAGCGCCGATCGCGGCGCTGCGCGCTATTAACCCTTTAGCCGCGCGCTCAGAGCTGAGCCGCGCGGCTAAAAGCGAAACCGAAAGTGGCCGGCTAGCTCAGTCGGGCTGTTCGGGATAGCCGCGGCTAATCGCGGCATCCCGTACAGCTGACAGGACAGCGGGAGGGCCCCTACCTGCCTCCTCGCTGTCCGATCGCCGAATGACTGCTCAGTGCCTGAGATTCAGGCCTGAGCAGTCATGCGGCAGAATCGTCGATCACTGGTTTCTTATGAGAAACCAGTGATCAATGATAAAGATCAGTGTGTGCAGTGTTATAGGTCCCTATGGGATAACAATGATCAGTATAAGAGATCAGTGTGTGCAGTGTTATAGGTCCCTATGGGAGCTATAACACTGCAAAAAAAGAGTGAAAAAAATCCAAAATAGTGCATTTTTGGTAACTTTTTATATAATTTAAAAATGAATAAAAAGCGATCAATAAGTCCAATCAATGCAAAAATTGTACCGTTAAAAACTTCAGATCAAAAAATGAGCCCTCATACTGCCCCATACAGGGAAAAATAAAAAAGTTATAGGGGTCAGAAGATGACAATTTTAAACGTATTAATTTTCCTGCATGTAGTTATGATTTTTTCCAGAAGTCCGACAAAATCGAACCTATATAAGTAGGGTATCATTTTAATCGTATGGACCTACAGAATAAAGAGAAGGTGTCATTTTTACCGAAAAATGTACTATGTAGAAACGGAAGCCCCCAAAAGTTAAAAAACGTTTTCTTTCAATTTTGTCGCACAATGATTTTTTTTTCCGTTTCACCGTAGATTTTTGGGCAAAATGGCTGACGTCATTACAAAGTAGAATTGGTGGCGCAAAAAATAAGCCCTCATATGGATTTTTAGGTGCAAAATTGAAAGAGTTATGATTTTTTAAAGGCAATTTTTTAAAGGCAAGGAGCAAAAAACGAATGTTACGCAAAGCGCTCCGGGTCCCTGCTCCTCCCCGGAGCGCTCGCGGCGTTCCTCTCTCTGCAGCGCCCCGGTCAGACCCGCTGACCGGGAGCGCTGCACTGACTCTGCCGGCGGGGATGCAATTCACATAGCGGGACGCGCCCGCTCGCGAATCGCATCCCAAGTCACTTACCTGTCCCGGTCCCCGGCTGTCATGTTCTGGCGCGCGCGCCAGCTCTCTGGGATTTAAAGGGCCAGTGCACCAATGATTGGTGCCTGGCCCAATCAGCCTAATTAGCTTCCACCTGCTCCCTGGCTATATTACCTCACTTCCTCTGCACTTCCTTGCCGGATCTTGTTGCCATTGTGCCTGTGAAAGCCTTTCCTTGTGTGTTCCTTGCCTGTGTTCCAGACCTCCTGCCGTTGCCCCTGACTACGATCCTTGCTGCCTGCCCTGACCTTCTGCTACGTCCGACCTTGCTCTTGCCTTATCCCTTGTACCACGCCTATCTCAGCAGTCAGAGAGGTTGAGCCGTTGCCGGTGGATACGACCTGGTTGCTACCGCCGCTGCAAGACCATCCCGCTTTGCGGCGGGCTCTTGTGAATACCAGTAGCAACTTAGAACCGGTCCGCCGGCACAGTCCACGCCAATCCCTCTCTGACACAGAGGATCCACCTCCAGCCTGCCGAATCCTAACAGTAGATCCGGCCATGGATTCCGCTGAGGTGCCGCTGTCAAGTCTCGCCGACATTTCCACGGTGATCGCCCAGCAATCCCTACTAATCACCAGCTGTCGTACTTGACCACCGTGACACAGCAACTTCAGTCACAGATCCAGCAGCTGCTACAGCAACAACCATCTCCTCCGCCGGCTCCTGCACCTCCTCCGCAGCGAGCGGCCGCTCCTAACCTCCGCTTGTCCCTGCCGGACAAATTTGATGGGGACTCTAGTCTCTGCCGTGGTCTCCTGTCTGGGAAGGCCCTGTCATGGGCCACACTGCTCTGGGCACCTCTCTCACAGTATCCTTTGCAATCTACCCCTGTGCCTCCCGCCGAGGAGGCTATGCAAGTGGATCGGTCTCGCCTGACCCATGAAGAGAGGACTCGCCGCAGAGATAAAAATTTATGTCTGGACTGCACTGTGCGTTACCGCACAGAACCCATGCTCATGAGCATTGAACTGCATCTCGAAAAAATTGAACTTTTTGTTTTGCCCAACTGCACCTCTGAAGTCCTCCTCGGTCTGCCATGGCTCCAACACCACTCTCCTACCCTTGACTTGACCACCGGGGAGATCAAGAGCTGGGGTGCTTCTTGCCACAAAAAATGCCTTACGTCTGCTCCCAGTTCCGTCAGTCAAACCTCAGTCTCTCCTCCTTTACCTGGTCTCCCCAAGGCCTATCAGGACTATGCTGTGTCTCCTCCTCATAGCCCCCGTCCTGTTAACACTCTGCCCCGTGCCAAGCTTCACCCTCTTCCCTCCCTCCCCACTCTCACGCCTTCTGGTTTGCCCGCTGTTGATGAGGTTTCCCGGGGCTTCTCCACCGTCTGGAAAAAGACTCAAAAATCCCTCATACAAGCTTCATCCCGAATGAAGAAGCATGCCGACAAAAAAAGAAGAACTCCTCCTGTCTTGGTGTGGCTCTCCGCCAAGTATATCCGCTTCCGTGTCCCCAGTTTTAATCTGGGACCACGTTATTTTGGACCCTTTGAAGTCAAGTGCCTAGAGAAAGCTACTCCTGTCTCCGGGTCCTCAGATGTCTTCTCGATTAAAGAATTTTCAGGTCCCAAAAAGAGGGGGAGACCCAAGGGGGGGGGGGGGTACTGTTACGCCGAGCGCTCCGGGTCCCTGCTCCTCCCCGGAGCGCTCGCGGCGTTCCTCTCTCTGCATTGCCCCAGTCAGATCCGCTGACCGGGAGCGCTGCACTGACTCTGCCGGCGGGGCCCGCTCGCGAATCGCATCCCAAGTCACTTACCTGTCCAGGTCCCCGGCTGTCATGTTCTGGCGCGCGTGGCTCCGCCCTCCAGGGCGCGCGCGTGCCAGCTCTCTAAGATTTAAAGGGCCAGTGCACCAATGATTGGTGCCTGGCCCAATCAGCCTAATTAGCTTCCACCTGCTCCCTGGCTATATTACCTCACTTCCCCTGCACTTCCTTGCCGGATCTTGTTGCCATTGTGCCTGTGAAAGCCTTTCCTTGTGTGTTCCTAGCCTGTGTTCCAGACCTCCTGCCGTTGCCCCTGACTACGATCCTTGCTGCCTGCCCTGACCTTCTGCTACGTCCGACCTTGCTCTTGTCTACTCCCTTGTACCGCGCCTATCTCAGCAGTCAGAGAGGTTGAGCCGTTGCCGGTGGATACGACCTGGTTGCTACCGCCGCTGCAAGACCATCCCGTTTTGCGGCGGGCTCTGGTGAATACCAGTAGCAACTTAGAACCGGTCCGCCGGCACGGTCCACGCCAATCCCTCTCTGACACAGAGGATCCACCTCCAGCCTGCCGAATCCTGACAACGAAAATGCAAAAGCGGAAAAACCCCCGGTCCTTAAGGGGTTAAAGAAATTCTGGAAAAATAGGATTTCTGCACTACAAGTTCAGCGCATTACTGGTTAACTGTGTCTCCCAATCATTAACATTCTCTTGCATCTCCATGTTAATTGCTACAATATAGGAGCAACTCTCCGCAGTTATTGGAGAAATAAGGAAGATCTTGCTGGCTACGGTTTCTCGAATCAAAACCACATGACCATTTATAGACCAAATGCCTAAATAAATACACTAAATAGTGTATCTTGTGCCTCAGCCAAGCCGGGGATTGTTATGATAGCAGCTTCTATATATTTTCGTAACATGAAAAAAAGAGTCCTAATTTGGAACGCATACCACGAATCAATGATGAGCAGTTACACCAAGACATAAAAAGTTGGATATAAGTGAAGTTGGCAAAAGATTGGAATCCTTGGCTGGTAATGATAGAAGGTGTCCGGCGGATCGCTAATGTGCCGCATGATGGAGGTTCACCAACAGCTTGCGGTCATTTCACCCGTAACGTTTCATGATAAACTCACATATGAAATCGATTTGTTTCTTGTGAGTGATGAAGGTGAAACAGGAAAATGAATTGATAAAAGAACCTAGGAACGTCGCCAAGATATGTCCCCGAGAGAGCAGTCGGGATGGGACAAGAAGAGGACAAGGCCATAGTTACTTGTAAACCCTGGGGTCAGAGCCAGAAGTAAAACAACAATACACGGGTGGGGATAGGAAGAAGTAGCTAAGTTAAAGGGGTACTCCGCTGCCAGACATCTTATCCTGTATCCAAAGGATAGAGGATAAGATGTCGGATCACGGGGGTCCCGCCTCTGGGGACTCCCACGATCTCCCTGCTGACCCCGGCGTTCGTTTTGAGCGTCTTCTGCAGTGCCGGAGGCTCGTGACGTCATGGCCACGTCCCCTCAATGCAAGTCTATGGGAGTCCGTCACGCCCCCTCCCATAGACTTGCATTGAGGGGGTGTGATGTCATGATCGGGGTGTGGTCGTGACATCACGAGCCTCCGCCCCGCATCGCAAGTAATCTGGGGGATAGGGGATAAGATGTCTAGGAGCTAGGAGTGAAGTACCCCTTTAAATAGACCACTAGGCCTGACTTCATCTTCTTGTGTTGGTTGCCTTAAAGGGGTACTCCGGCACTAGGCGCTAAGACATCTTATCCCCTTTCCAAAGGATAGGGGATAAGATTCCTGATCGCGGGGGTCCCGCCACTGGGAACCCCTGGGATCTTGCACGCAGCACTCCGTTAGAATCAGTCTCCGGAGAACGTTCGCTCCGGGACTGATTACTGGCGATCACAGGGGCCAGAGCATTGTGACGTCACGGCCCCGCCCCCGAACGTGCTCCGAGGACTGATTCTAATGGGGTGCTGCGTGCAAGATCACGGGGTTCCCCAGCGGCGGGACCCCCGCGATCAGGCATCTTATCCCCTATCCTTTGGATAGGGGATAAGATGTCTTAGTGCCGGAGTACCCCTTTAACCCCTTAAGGACGCAGGACGTAAATGTACGTCCTGGTGAGGTGGTACTTAACGCACCAGGACGTACATTTACGTCCTGTGCATAACCGCGGGCATCGGAGCGATGCCCGTGTCATGCGCGGCTGATCCAGGCTGCTGATCGCAGCCAGGGACCCGCCGGCAATGGCCGATGCCCGCGATCTCGCGGGCGTCCGCCATTAACCCCTCAGGTGCCGGGATCAATACAGATCCCGGCATCTGCGGCAGTTCGCGATTTAAATGAACGATCGGATCGCCCGCTGCTGCGGGGATCCGATCATTCAGAACGCCGGACGGAGGTCCCCTCACCTTCCTCCGTCCGGCTCCCGGCGTCTCCTGCTCTGGTCTGTGATCGAGCAGACCAGAGCAGAAGATGACCGATAATACTGATCTGTTCTATGTCCTATACATAGAACAGATCAGTATTAGCAATCATGGTATTGCTATGAATAGTCCCCTATGGGGACTATTCAAGTGTAAAAAAAAATGTTAAAAAATGTAAAAGTAAAAAAAAAAGTGAAAAATCCCCTCCCCCCCAAAAAAAGTAAAACGTCAGTTTTTTCCTATTTTACCCCCAAAAAGCGTAAAAAACATTTTTTATAGACATATTTGGTATCGCCGCGTGCGTGAATGTCCGAACTATTAAAATAAAATGTTAATGATCCCGTACGGTGAACGGCGTGAACGAAAAAAAAAAAAGTCCCAAATTCCTACTTTTTTAATACATTTTATTAAAAAAAAAATTATAAAAAATGTATTAAGTTTTTTATATGCAAATGTGGTATCAAAAAAAGTACAGATCATGGCGCAAAAAATGAGCCCCCATACCGCCACTTATACGGAAAAATAAAAAAGTTAGAGGTCATCAAAATAAAGGGATTATAAACGTACTAATTTGGTTAAAAAGTTTGTGATTTTTTTTAAGCGCAACAATAATATAAAAGTATATAATAATGGGTATCATTTTAATCGTATTGACCCTTAGAATAAAGAACACATGTCATTTTTACCATAAATTGTACGGCGTGAAAACAAAACCTTCCAAAATTAGCAAAATTGCGTTTTTCGTTTTAATTTCCCCACAAAAATAGTGTTTTTTGGTTGCGCCATACATTTTATAATATAATGAGTGATGTCATTACAAAGGACAACTGGTCGCGCAAAAAACAAGCCCTCATACTAGTCTGTGGATGAAAATATAAAAGAGTTATGATTTTTAGAAGGCGAGGAGGAAAAAATGAAAACGTAAAAGTTAAATTGTCTGAGTCCTTAACCCCTTAAGGACTCAGGGTTTTTCCGTTTTTGCACTTTCGTTTTTTCCTCCTTACCTTTTAAAAATCATAACCCTTTCAATTTTCCACCTAAAAATCCATATTATGGCTTATTTTTTGCGTCGCCAATTCTACTTTGCAGTGACATTAGTCATTTTACCCAAAAATGCACGGCGAAACGGAAAAAAAAATCATTGTGCGACAAAATCGAAAAAAAAAACGCCATTTTGTAACTTTTGGGGGCTTTCGTTTCTACGCAGTGCATATTTCGGTAAAAATTACACCTTATCTTTATTCTGTAGGTCCATACGGTTAAAATGATACCCTACTTATATAGGTTTGATTTTGTCGCACTTCTGGAAAAAATCATAACTACATGCAGGAAAATTTATACGTTTAAAAATGTCATCTTCTGACCCCTATAACTTTTTTATTTTTCCACGTACGGGGCGGTATGAGGACTCATTTTTTGCGCCGTGATCTGAAGTTTTTATCGGTATGATTTTTGTTTTGATCGGACTTTTTGATCACTTTTTATTCATTTTTTAATGATATAAAAAGTGACCAAAATACGCTTTTTTGGACTTTGGAATTTTTTTGCGCGTACGCCATTGACCGTACGGCTTAATTAATGATATATTTTTATAGTTCGGACATTTACGCACGCGGCGATACCACATATGTTTATTTTTTATTTTTTTTACACTGTTTTATTTTTTTTATGGGAAAAGGGGGGTGATTCAAACTTTTATTAGGGAAGGGGTTAAATGACCTTTATTAACACTTTTTTTTAACATTTTTTTTGCAGTGTTATAGGTCCCATAGGGACCTATAACACTGCACACACTGATCTCTAATGCTGATCACTGGCGTGCATTAACACGCCTGTGATCAGCATTATCGGCGCTTGACTGCTCCTGCCTGGATCTCATTCGTCGATCGGACACCGGGGAGGCAGGTAAGAGCCCTCCCGGTGTCCGATCAGCTGTTCGGGACGTCGCGATTTCACCGCGGCGGTCCCGAACAGCCCGACTGAGCAGCCGGGTCACTTTCACTTTCACTTTAGAAGCGGCGGTCAGCTTTGACCGCCGCTTCTAAAGGGTTAATACCGCACATCGCCGCGATCGGCGATGTGTGGTATTAGCCGCGGGTCCCGGCCGTTGATTAGACGCGATCCCGCTTCATATCGCGGGAGCCGGCGCAGGACGTAAATATACGGCCTGCGTCGTTAAGGGGTTAAGGCCAAAATGGGCTGAGTCCTTAAGGGGTTAAAGGGCTTGTCCAGTGAACTATTTGTTTTCAATCTATTGTGCTCAGGCTGCCTATTAAAACAATAAAAGCTTTAACTCACCATCTTTTACTCCATTTGAAGCCTCTAGTATCAGGACGCCCCATCTCCGGCCGATCTCCATTGACAATGTAATGCCCCAGTCCTGGACATGGTCCTGCACTACACTTAGGCCCTGTCAGGTTGAGTCCCTCAGTGACCTGGGGGCTCCCCTGCAGTTTCTCCCCTGCTGTTTCTATAATGTTCTTTATCCTACCTTATGTGTAGTCAGTGTTCTAATGTATAGATAGTCTAAAGCAGTGTTTCCCAACCCAGTCCTCAAGGCACACCAATATTCCGGGTTTTTTCAGTTACTCCATTGGAATAGAACAGGGAAAAATGAAAATCCTGGACTGTTGGTGTACCTTGAGGACTGGGTTGGGAAACACTGGTCCAAAGCCCCTGCGAGTTGTCTCAAGGACCTTTGGAGTGTCACATGTTATGTTATGTAGTCACATGATTTGTTGTCACATGTTCTCCCTGAGAGCACCAGCTTAACCTACGACCCCCAGCTTGACCAATGGGCCTTAGTCCATAAAGGGGCGGCCATTACAATTTTTCTCAGATTCCATGTGCTACTGAGCACAGCAAACACCAGAGATCTCAGTACCAGTGATCAGCATCTGGAAGGCCACAAAGCTACAGTCATTCCAGTAAGTCAAAAGTCTATGTCTGTGGTCACTACAAATAGTCAAGTCCTGCATAAAGTCAAGCCTCAAGATAATGGTCTCAAGTTTATTACAAGTATAATTGGTCCCAGCAAGCTGCGAGGTCCTTCGGTGTTCCTGGCCACCTTTCTGGGATTCTGGCCTAGCTGTGAAGATAATTCCCTCTGTCTTAACTCAGTAAAGCCTCCGTTAAACCATAACTGGTTGTGGACTCTCTTTTCCTTAACTAGCCAATATACCGTTCGTGTGATTCCGGTACCAAAAACCATTCTGGCGTCACGAACACTGGGGGTTAACAACATCTTGCCCCAGGGGTTAATTCCATCTGGCCCCACCACCTACACCGCTACACCCGAGGTTCCGCCATACACCAGTGGTCCACCACAACAGTCTGCTTCCCAGAGTGGGCCAGGGCTATAGACGTGACATCACAGCGCTGCTCAGCAAACCACCGCAGCAGTGTCTCACCTCGGCCAGTAATTGGCAAGTGGCCCTGCCATGCTTTGTAGATTGGGGGAAAGCAGTGTAACCGGCTGCGGACAGTGCACCCTCTTATGCAACTCTGAACACTGTCTGGGTGGCTGTAGAAATAAAGGTGGAAAACACTTTTTGACTTGTAAATTACTTATATTTAAATCCTTCTAGTACTTATCAGCTGCTGTATGCTCCAGAGGAAGTTGTGTAGTTCTTTCCAGTCTTTCCAGGCGTGACGGCCCCCCCTCCCATAGATTTGCATTGAGGGGGCGTGGCCGTGACATCACAGCGCTGCACCCGAGGCTCTAAACGGACGCCGGGTGCAGCAGGGAGATCACGGGGGTCCCCAGTGGCAGGACCCCCCACGATCCTTTGGATAGGGGGATAAGATGTCTAGGGGCAGTGTACCCCTTTAAGCCTTACTGATTTATCCTGTATATTTGTAATGTCCACCCTGATGTTGACGCTTGACTTTTCCCAATAGGATACAATCATTCGGGTCATGCATTATGTCAGCGTTCCACCATATAGTCAGCGGCCTGTTTGTTTCATGTATATGGGGAGGCGCCATTTAACTAAACCTTTACTTACAACGGATGAAAATCCATAACAACCGACGCCAGATTCGCGGAGAGAGACAAAACTCTGAAATCCAGCCACATCTGACATGTCTGAGCAAACAGCGGGGTTTAACTTTAATGTGAGAGCAGAGACGGAGGAGGCCATAATATGTGTGGTGTCAGTGGGACATGATGGATGACCCTTCACGATCACCCCCTATAGTATAGGTTTACACAGAACCCAATCCTGCAGGATGCAGAGAGTCCAGTGTAGGCTTTCATTGCTCTGTCACTCTGTATAACAAACTAGAAGTGGAAGTGGCGGGATGCGCAAACTTTTCCGTCCAGACCGTGGGCCTCTCCCATATGTTCTTTATTATAAGAGTCAAGTAGTATCAGTGGTAAATTGATCTAATATAACTTGGTTTAATACGCGACGAGCAGCTCTTTGGTCTTCATCGGTCTTGGCCACTCTGAGTCTCCAGCTGGGATGGAGCGCTGCGTCTTGTCTAGAAACGTGCAGCTGCACCACAGCTCTATCAACACAGGTATCTGCAGATGTAGACTGCGCACTGTACTGTAATAAATGCCGTTATGTGGAATTGTCTAAGTGTTTCCCAACTGGTGTGCCTCCAGCTGTGGCAAAACTACAGCTCCCAGCATTCCGGGAGCCGTAGTTTTGCAACACCTAAAGGAACACTGGTCTAATTTCTTACCTGAAGTCAGGGCCGGCGCTACCATAAGGCAGCTTAGGCTGCCGCCCTAGGGAAGCGGCAGAGGAAAAGGTGAGAGAGGTGCAGCACTTACACTGCAAGCCGCATCTCATGATGTCATCTCATCGCATACGGCTTGCGGAAAAAGTCCTGCGCCGGAGTCAAGGGAAAGTGAGTTGCATTTTTATTATTTTTTTGGGAGGTGACCTGTCTAACTACTGGGGCTTTAATACCTATCTAAGTACTGCACTTTTTCCTATGTATTGGGGGCATCTACCCAATAATTGATGGGGGGGCAGGAGAGGATACCTACCTACTTGAGGGATTCCCTACCTATCTACAGTATATGATGTATTCCCTATCTACTTACTTGGGTCATCTACTGAATCTACATAAATAATAATAATAATTATGATTTAATAAAGAATAATAATAATAATAAATAATGCAAGTAAATAAATTATAAATTATAAATAATAATAATAATATAATAACAATTATATAAAAATATGACAATTAGAGATGAGCGAACTTACAGTAAATTTGATTCGTCACGAACTTCTCCGCTCGGCAGTTGATGACTTTTCCTGCATAAATTAGTTCAGCTTTCAGGTGCTCCGGTGGGCTGGAAAAGGTGGATACAGTCCTAGGAAAGAGCCTCCTAGGAATGCATCCACCTTTTCCAGCCCACAGGAGCACCTGAAAGCTGAACTCATTTATGCAGGATAAGTCATCAACTGCCGAGCCGAGAAGTTCGTGATGAATCGAATTTACTGTAAGTTCGCTCATCTCTAATGACAATAACAACAACAACAACAATAATAATAATAATTAATAATAAATAAAGCAATAAAATGTTACATTGAGCAATGACGTATTTCGGAACTCTAATTTCCCTTCCTCAGACTGCATGTATGTTATGTTAATGCATACAGACATTCAAATATACAAGACCACCCCCTTAACGGAGGGGGTGTGTGGTGAGGTTATATGATAAGAATGATATTATAAATTGGATTCATGAAACGTGTCATTGTTCAATGTAACATTGTATTGCTTTTATTTTTATTTATTTTTTGTTAATTTTCATTTTATTGCTTCGTTAAAATATTAAATCTTTTTATAAAAAATACATATGAGACTCCATGAATATCTTCTGAGCAGCGCCACGACAGTGCATACCATTTCTTCACCCTTGCCACAATTCTAAGAGACTTTTTTTTTTCATCCAGACCCATATAAATACTTGTTTTTTGCGGGACCAATTATACTTTTTAATGACATTCATTCATTTTACCATAAAACGTATGGCACAATAAAAAAATATATATATTCTTTTTGTGGGTAAATTGTAAAAAAATGCAATTTTGTAATTTTTGGGAGGTTTGGTTTTTATGCAGTGCACTTCATAGTAAAACTGGCAGGTTCTCTTTATTTTTTGGGTTAATACAATTAAAATGATCCCCATGTTTACATAGTTTACCAAATCTCTATGCATAAAATCTTCCTCACCTGACCCCCTATAACTTATATATTTTTTTCTGTATATGGGGCTGTTTTGGGGCTTATTTATTGCTCCGTGATCTGTAGTTTTTATCTGCAAAAGTTTTGTATAGATAGGACTATTTTATAACGTTTTCATATTTTTTTTTTTTTTTTTTTTATTTATGATGTGACCAAAAATCAGCAATTCTGGCATTTGGTATTTTTAATGTATTTTTTTTTATGATTTAATAGTTCAGGCATTTTCACATGCGACGATACGAAATGTTTTTTTTTTTCTTTGAAAAATGTGAAAAAAGGAGGGGGTTGAATAAAAATGTAATTAAGAGAGGGGCTTTTTATATTTAAAAAAAATATTTTTTTTATTATTTTATTCTCACTTTTTAAAGGGGTACTCCACTGCTCAGCGTTTGGAACAAACTGTTCCGAATGCTGGAGCCAGCGCTGGGAGCTTATGACGTCATAGCCCCGCCTCCCTCATGATGTCACACCCCGCCCCCTTAACCCCTTAAGGACTCAGGGTTTTTCAGTTTTTGCGCTTTTGTTTTTTTCGTCTTACCTTTTAAAAATCATAACCCTTTCAATTTTCCACCTAAAATTCCATATTATGGCTTATTTTTTGCATCACCAATTCTACTTTGCAGTGACATTAGTCATTTTACCCAAAAATTCACGGCAAAACGGGCAAAAAATCATTGTGCGACAAAATCGAAGAAAAAACGCCATTTTGTAAATTTTGGGGGCTTCCGTTTCTACGCAGTGCATATTTCGGTAAAAATGACACCTTATCATTATTCTGTAGGTTCATACGGTTAAAATGATCCCCTACTTATATAGGTTTGATTTTGTCGCACTTCTGGAAAAAATCATAATTACGAAAATGCACGAAAATGTATACGTTTAAAAATGTCATTTTCTGACCCCTATAACTTTTTTATTTTTCCACGTACAGGGCGTTATGAGGACTCATTTTTTTGCGCCATGATCTGAAGTTTTCATCAGTATGATTTTTGTTTTGATCGAACTTTTTGATCACTTTTTATTCATTTTTTAATGGTATAAAAAGTGACCAAAAATACGCTTTTTTGGACTTTATAGTTCAGACATTTACACACGCGGCGATACCACATATGTTTTTTTATTTTTATTTACACTGTTTTATTTTTTTTATGGGAAAAGGGGGGTGATTCAAACTTTTAGTAGGGAAGGGGTTAAATGACCTTTATTAACACTTTTTTTAAACTTTTTTTTTGCAGTGTTATAGGTCCCATAGGGACCTATAACACTGCACACACTGATCTCTAATGCTGATCACAGGCGTGTATTAACACGCCTGTGATCAGTGTTATCGGCGCTTGACTGCTCCTGCCTGGATCTCAGGCACGGAGCAGTCATTCGCCGATCGGACACCGAAGAGGCAGGTAAGGTCCCTTCCGGTGTCCTGTAAGCTGTTCGGGACGCCGCGATTTCACTGCGGCGGTCCCGAACAGCCCGACTGAGCAGCCGGGATACTTTCACTTCAGACGCGGCGGTCAGCTTTGATCGCCGCGTCTGAAGGGTTAATACAGAGCATCACCGCGATCGGTGGTGTCCTGTATTAGCCGCGGGTCCTGGCCGTTGATAGCCGCCGGGACCGACCCGATATGACGCGGGAGCCGGCGGAGGACGTAAATATATGTCCTGCGGCGTTAAGGAGTTAATGCAAGTCTATGGGAGGGGGCGTGACATCCGTCATGCCCCCTCCCTTAGACATGCATTGAGAAGGCGGGGTGTGACATCATGAGGGAGGCGGGGCTATGACGTCTCAAGCTCCTGACTCCAGTGTTCGAAACAGTTTGTTCCAAACGCTGAGCAGCGGAGTACCCCTTTAAGGAAGTATTGCAGAGTGACCCAGATGACCCTGACGGCCCAATGTGAACCCCCCCAATTTTAGCCCTTATATAGTATAGGGGAGGAGCAGTTGAGTCTAGTGTTCAGTCTAGTGAGCTGAAGCTGAGGAACAGTGTGAGGAGAAGAAATCCAAAATCTGCAGCCACGGAAATCTCAGGAAAACCCCATCACTCAAGGGAAGTTCAAGCCTGGCGGTAAGCACAAAGCTTGGGGGGAGAAATAGTCTTCAATCAATAAGCATTCAAGCTTTAAAGGGGTACTCCGGTGGGAAAAAAAATATTTAAAAATCAACTTGTGCGAGAAAGTTAAACAGATTTGTAAATACGTTCTATAAAAAAATCTTAATCCTTCCAGTATTTTTTAGCTGCTGTATGCTCCACAGGAAGTTGTGCAGTTCTTTCCAGTCTGACCACAGTGCTCTCTGCTGACACCTCTGTCCATGTCAGGAACTGTCCAGAGTAGGAGATGTTTGCTATGGGGATTTGCTCCTACTCTAGACAGTTCCTGACATGGACAGAGGTGTCAGCAGAGAGCACTGTGTTCTGACAGAAAATACATTTAAAAAAAAAGAACTTCCTGTGGAGCCTCAGTAAAGTTAGTTTTGTGTAACCTTGCTTCATTGGTCTTCATTGTCCCAGGAGAACTATCTCAACCTCTGAACGTGTAGGTTAACATTGCCCTGGTGTCACGAATTGTGCATTTCAACCACATTTCCCCTGTTGACACCACACATTGCCCTTTATGGAGACTGCCCATTTCTGAGCGGTCCTAATACCGCCATGTTCTGCCGGCGCCTACTGTCTGCGAAAAATATCCACCAATATTTATCAGGCAGACATTACGCAAAAAAATTCCACCTTGTGAACATAAACTTAAGCTATTCTTTGTAGTATTTCAGCTGCAGCAGAGTTCTATTGATTTCAGTGGCGTTCTGCTGCACTGTGCACGTGGCGGAATTTGCGCGTCAGATGTTTCTGCCATGGTAATCTAGATTCCCGCATTCAAAGAAACATTGAACCGGTTGAAGTTTTTTTTGCGGATTCCGCTGGGAAATGCATTGCCATCTGTTAAAATGACGTATTTCGGAAACAAGCAAATGTGCGAATTGTCCTCCCGTGTTTTCTCTTTAATGCCATGTAAGCATGGCCTTAAAGGGGTACTCCACTGCCCAGCGTTTGGAACAAACTGTTCCGAACGCTGGAGCCGGTGCCGGGAGCTCGTGACGTCATAGCCCCAGGCCCCGCATGATGTCACGCCCCGCCCCCTCAATGCAAGTCTATTGGAGGGGGCGTGACGTCTGCCACGCCCCCTCCCATATACTTGCATTGAGGGGGCGGGGCGTGACGGTATGAGGGGGGGGCTGGCTATGACGTCACGAGCTCTACGTAGCGTGTCCATGGGTTTTACTCTGTTCCAGCTCTTCTGATCATCTTCTGCAACCCAAAAAAGCACAACTGATCAAAAAAAGAGCAAAAAACAGAATCAATATTTCTTTTTTTGAGTGCACCTCAGAAAATGATAGCTGAAATGACATGAAGAAAAACGTACTGTAACTCTACAAAAGGTCGAGCCATGGCCCCCGCCAAACAAGTCAAGAAATGGGATCTTTGATCTGGTTAGTACCGGCAAAAGTGGGAATAACAAAAATGTTCTGAAGATGTTTTTTTTAATTTATTTTTTAATTAGACAAAAATGTTACAAAAAAACAAACAAACACAAAAACATAAAATGAGCATTACATTATAAATAGGATTAGACTGGGTTCACACTACGTTTTCTCCCATACGGGAGCGCATACGGCAGGGGGGAGCTAAAAGCTCGCGCTCCCGTATGTCACCATATGCGCTCCCGTATGTCATTCATTTCAATGAGCCGGCCGGAGTGAAACGTTCGGTCCGGTCGGCTCATTTTTGCGCCATATGCGCTTTTACAACCGGACCTAAAACCGTGGTTGACCACAGTTTTAGGTCCGGTTGTAAAAGCGCATACGGCGCAAAAATGAGCTGACCGGACCGAACGTTTCACTCTGGCCGGCTCATTGAAATGAATGACATACAGGAGCGCATACGGTGACATACGGGAGCGCGAGCTTTTAGCTCCCCCCTGCCGTATGCGCTCCCGTATGGGAGAAAACGTAGTGTGAACCCAGCCTTACTCTACTTTGTAAAAGTCAAACATTTCATAAAACCTTAAAAACTTCAGGTGGCAGCATTGTGATTGTCCACATGTCACTCACATTCTTACAAGAAATTATTAGCCAGAGGCAAAAAGATAACAACATCAACATAGACAACATTAAAATAGAAAACCACATCCAAATAAGGCTTCTTTCACACTGCCTTTGTGACCCGTCGAGAACGGTCGTCAAACTCTTTTTTTTTTTTTTTTTTAGTTTGATGGCCGTTATTTTGACGGGCGCAATGGGCAACAGTGGGTTCCGATGGACCCCATTATAGTCAATGGGGTCCGTTGGGCTCCGCTGTTTTTCAGCAGTAGTAGCGGGAGAAAAAAGATAGTGCAAGCAGTATTTTTTCTCCCACCATTCTTCCCGGCGGCTCCGACGGCCGTCAGACTACTGTGTGACAACGTTAGTGTAAAAGAAGCCTTATAAAGTAAAACAAAATTCAGACATACACGAGGGAAACAGGAAACAAAGAACAAAGGGTTGCTCCATTGTGTAGTATTTAGGGGGTAAGAATCCACCTCCACACCTACAGTGCAATACTCACCTTGAAGAGTTGTGTTGTAGGCTAGGCGAAACTCTATGAAAGGCACCAGATTTTGTACGGTGTGCAGATCCGCATACCCTAGGATTCTGTACGTACTCGGTTACCACCATTACCTAAGTGGTTGCTTGGTGATGAGCCTGGGGAGCACTTTCTTCCCCTGCCAGAGAAGTCCCATCCCCCAGTTCACATGGCCCAGTCTGAGAGGGCCCGAAGAGAAGCCCAGGTGGCTGAGATTGTAGAAGGGCTGAGGGCCCAAAGAGTGGAAAGATATGAGCCAAAGCTGCTGCCATACGAGGTGCGACAGGCGCAGCAACAGGACACAAAAGCATTGGAAGCCCTGTACATTAGAAAGCTGGAATGACCCCAAGAGGGAGAGCCACCCCTGGAATGCCACCGAACCACGGTCATGAAATTCGACAAAGTGCGGGTTCTTGGCACCCTCATGGACTTTAGTCATGGTGGGACCATCTTTGTCAATCGTCAGGCAGTGCAGAGAGACTATCTCCCCCCATCATTGCATTCTCTAGAGAGCGGTGAGATCGTGGAGTACCGTCCTGTACAGAGCATGAGAGGAGAGTGGGCGGCTGCGGTGACCCGTCCAAAGAATCCAACTCAAGTTCTGTTTGCCTACTTCCCATCGGACGACTGAGACACAGATCCCCTTGGTTTGCTGCCGCCTAAAGTCAGAGGTACCGTCAAGAAGAAAGAGATCTACATGCCCAAAGTACATGTCATGCCACCAAAGTATCTACTACAGTCGTCTGTGAATGTACCCAGGCCTACTCCTGTGGTCAAGAGAGGAGACCACAGAGGAGGTTTGGCAAGCCCAACAGGCTGCAACTGCTATTCCCCCATTGGCACAAGCTGCTGCAGTACAAATGGTGGTCACCATCAGTCCCACCGAGGGGCGGACTGACCAGCCGAGGGCCCTGTCGGGTTCAGTGCCCGCCACCACTGCTACTGAAGATCCAGGACACTTGTCCCAGATCCCCAGCAGACAACGCTGCCTTCTCCGGTATGTGCGATACACGCACATACAGGAGAAGGCGTCCCCTCTGTCTGAGCCGCATCTGCAGCTTACACAGAGGAGACGTGACCTCCACCCATACGCAGCACGTAGTACAGGCGCCGATGACGTCACTCATCAGTGCCTGTACTGTGGAGGGCCCCTGCTGCTGAGGAGATCGTGCGTGGAATATCAGGTGAGAATAATTTATTTTTTATTTTTAGCTCTGCCTATACCTTTGAGGAAGAGGGGGGGGGGGGAGTGCAACTCTGCCTATACCTATGGGGAAAGGGGGGGGGTAACTCTGCCTATACCTATGGAGAAGAGGGGGTAACTCTGCCTATACCTATGGGGAAGAGGGGGGTAACTCTGCCTATTCTTATGGGGAAAGGGGGAGGGGAGAGGGTTTAACTCTACCTATACCTATGGGGAAAGGGGAGGAAGGGGGGGCAACTTTGCCTATACCTATGGGGAATGGGGGGCTTTAACTCTGCCTATACCTATGGGGAAAGGGGGGGGGGGGACTCTGATGCCTATACCTAAGAAGAAAGGGGGGGTTAACTCTGTTTCTATACCTATTGGGAAGGGGGGTTAACTTTGCTGCCTATACCTATGGGGAAGGGGGGTTAAGTCTGCTGCCTATACCTATGGGGAAGGGTAGGGGGCTAATTCTGCAGCCTATACCTTTGGGGAAGGGGGGGGTTAACTCTGCTGCCTATACCTGCAGGGAAAGGGGGGGGGTTAACTCTGATGCCTATACCTATGGGGAAGGGGGGGGCTACCTAACTTTATACCTGGATGCCTAACTACTTACCTACATACCAAGCTACCTAACTATGTACATACCTGGCCTTCATACATGGCTGCCTAACTACCTAGCTAGCCCTCTACATATCTGGCTTGTCATCTACCTACATATCTGGCTTCCTGATATGCCTAGTTACCTATTTACCTGACTACCTACCTACCTGCCCTTTTACTGTGCAGGAAACCAAGGAAGGCATTATTACAGTTTGTGGGTCTATTGATGGAAAGATTGTAGAGGAGAGGAGGGCACTGGAAAAATGCAGAGTCTGACATGTTTTGTCCTGCAGATGTTAAGAGATCCACATGGCGGTCTTATCCGGACAGAGAATAAAAGGATCAGAAAATACCTAATTGTGAGTCCCAAAATGTAACTGTAATCACTTCTATGGTGTACAGATCCTGTGTACAGCTGATATCTACTGCCATATGGTCCTGTATATAATCACTTATATTGTATACAGATCCTTTATAGGAGCTGTATCTGTATAGTGGTTTTATTCAGTACAGTATGGCGGTATTATCCAGTTATTGTGTGGTGGTATATATTTACTCCTTGTATACCGGTATTATTGGTCATGGAAATTTCCCTACATTAAGTAGTAACCCGATCGGTGGGCAGAGCGGGGGAAATGAACTTAACCCCTGCCCCTGTCAGTTCTGATCGACCAATGGCATGGGATAGGAGGAGGGGGCACCCCTGCCACCTCGCTCCTATCCTTTTGAATGGTCGGAGTCTGTGACAGCTCTGATCACTCTTATTTTCGGGCGATCGGGTGACCAATGACCCGATTGGCCCGGAATCGCTGCAAATCGCCAGTCTGAATTGACCGTCGATTTGCGGTGATCGCCGACATGGGGGGGGGGTCTCAGGACCCCCCCAGGCATTTGCACGGGATGCCTGCTGATAGATATCAGTAGTCATCCTGGTCTGATCACCGCCCGGCGAGCGGTGGTAATCGGAAATACGGAGGGCGTATAGGTACGCCCCCTGTCCTTAAATACCAGAACACAAGGGCCTACCTGTACTCCCTCCATCCCCAACAGGTTAAAGGTCCAGTGCACCACTAATTGATGCTTAGCAGAAACAGTCCCTATTTAGTTCCGGCATTTCCTGCGGCTCGCTGTCGGATCTTTGTGCCTAGTGCCTCTGCCTACATTGTGTTTGCCTACTATGTTCCTGACCTCCTTGCTAGTGATTTGACCTTGCTCGTTTGCTGCCTGCCTGCTGACTACTGCTGCGTCCTGACTTAGTTTTATCTCCAGTGCCAAGTTTCATCTGAGCAACCTGTGTGGATGGATCGTGCCAAGGGTAGCGACCTGGGTGCTGCCTGCAGCAGCAAGTCAATCTTTGCGGCGGGCTCTGGTGAAAACCAGCAGCACCTTAGACTCCGCTCCCTAGTACGGTTCAGTCATTTTTCACACAGGTGAGCGGATCCGCTACTCAGCCGCTTACAGCCCTCAGGCCATCATCATTCCATACAAGTAGGGTTGCCACCTTGCTGGTATTTTACCGACACAGCTGGTATTTTGGCCACCCTGCTGGTAATTTTATATATATAAAAAAAAAAAAAGCAATGCAATGGCCGATATTTTTCCATCCAATCCTCCAACTCCTGGAATGTTGCACCATAAACTAAACCAGTGTTTCCCAACCAGAGAATCTCCAGCTGTTGCAAAACTACAACTCCCAGCATGCCCGGACCGGCAACGGTTGTAGGTTTGAAACAGCTGGAGGCACCCCTGGTTGGGAAACATTGACCTATACTATATACTACTATATAGTCCATATAGCTGGGAGTTGTAGCTTTCGTTTTGGGCAGCTGCTGAGCTACAGGCTGTATCAGGGCATGCTGGAAGTTGTAGTTAGTAACTAACTGCAACTCAAAAATAATTTTTTTAAAAAGCGATCAAAAAGTCACGTCAAAACAAAAATGGTACTGTTTAAAACAACAGATTTGGGCGCAAAGAAATGAGCCCTCATACAGGCCCGAATAAGGAGAAATAAAAAAGTTATAGGGGTCATAGAAGGACATTTCCCCCACATATGTGTATCCTGTGAATTCACGCATATATAATCAATTATGCAAATTAGCATTGCCAGTAATTTATTTTTTTTTTTGCAGGAAAGGTGGCGACCCTACATACAAACAAAGTCCATACACCATATTCTGGAAAAACAAATCTCCAAATATATGTAGACGTGACTAATAGTGTTGAGTACGAATATTCGTAATGCAAATTTTTATCACGAATATCGGCACTTCGCGATTTTGTGAATATTTTCAATATAGTGCTATATATTCATAATGACTAATATATATATTTATATTTTTTGACGTGCAAATTTTTATGCAAATTTCCCATGCAAATTTTTGCATGAAAAAAAAAGTGAATGAACATAATGAATATGCAAATTTCGCGAACATAGGACGAATAATCGTCAATATATTCGCAATATATATCGCAAATTCGAATATGGCCCCTGCTGCTCATTAGTAATGAGCAGCAGGGGCCATATTCAAATTCGTGATATTTCGCGAATATATTGACGATTATTCGTCCTATGTTTACAAAATTCGCATATTCGCTATGTTCGTTCCCTTTTTTTTCCATGCGAAAATTTGAATGGAAAATTTGCATAAAAATTAGCATGTGAAAAAAAAACTAACAGAAAAAAAAACAATATTCGTCATTGCGAATATATAGCACTATATGGTAAATATTCGCAAAATCACGAAGTGACGGTATTTGCGCTAAAAATTTGCATTTGAATTTTTTTTTTATGGGAAATTTGCATAAAATTAGCATGTGAAATAAATAAATAAATAAAGAATAGTGATGAGCAGCAGGGGCCATATTCATTCACTTTTTCACTTTTTTTTTCCCATGCGAAAATTAGCATGAAAAATTTGCATAAAAATTCACATTAAAATTTGCATGTGAAAAAAATAACAATGAAAATTTGCATGGGAAATTTGCATAAAAATTCACATGTGAAAAAAAAGAAAAAAAAAACCAAACGAATATTCGTCATTATCATTACGAATATATAGCACTATATTCTAAATATTCGTGAAATGGCAAAGTGTCGATATTCGCGATAAAAATTAGCATTACGAATATTCGCGCTCAACACTAAAAAGGAATATTCATCATTACGAATCTATAGCACTATATTCTAAATATTCGCTAATAAAAATTCACATGTGAAAAAAATATATATTAGTCATTACGAATCTATAGCACTATATTCTAAATATTCGTGAAATCGCGAAGTGCCGATATTCGCGATATAAATTCGCATTACGAATATTCGGGCTCAACACTGCTGCTCATCACTAGTGACTAATACGCCACTAATATTCGCAACAAACATGAAGTCAATGTCAATTCTCGGCACAAGACATGACCTCCCCAGTGACCTTGACACAAGTTCCCTTAGAAAAACATCTTTGATGGCAGATGCCACATCCATTATTTATGGCATTCCGCCTGCTACATAAACGGAGGAAGTGTGCGAGTTACCCTCCGAGCATCCAACCATTCCTCTGTGACTCCACAAAACAATATCCAAAGCTTCATCCACGTCCAAGAACTTTGGGAAATGTGCCTGTCCACGTGCTCGCTTGTGTTCACATGATGGTATTGTTACCAGACTGGGGGCAAAGGTGTGTCTTCATCAGGACCGGGGCCGAGCGCTCGCCGACTTGAGACAAAACAGTTTATTTTTATATTCTGGCCTCCTGGCACTGTGGGGAAGGGGAAGCCAGATAACACCATGTAACATTTCGGGGAAGTGCTTTAATAGCCAGGAAGATGATGATATCACTAACACACTTACATGAAGCGTGGTGGGGTCTTTTGGGTTCATACGAGTAACAAGATGACATGTTTCAGCTGTTTCGAACACAAAGTCAACAAAACACCATTGTATGCTAAAAAAACAACAACAACGGTATACCGAATATCCTACATGGGGTTATCCAGGAAAAAACTTTATATATATATATATATATATATATATATATATATATATATATATATATATATAATGTGTCAGCAGAGAGCACTGTGGTCAGACTGAAAAGAACAACTCATCTTCCTCCGGAGCATACAGCTGCTGATAAGTACTGGAAGGATTAAGATTTTTATTTAGCAGTAATTTACGAATCTGTTTAAAGAAGTACTCCACTGGAAAAAATAAATAAAAAATTAAATCAACTGGCTCCAGAAAGTTAAACAGATTTGTAAACTACTTCTATAAAAAAAAGAAATCTTAATCCTTTCAGTACTTATGAGCTGCTGAAGTTGAGTTTTTCTTTTCTGTCTAAGTGCTCTCTGATGACACCTGTCTCGGAAACGGTCCAGAGTAGAAGCAAGTCCCCATAGCAAACCTCTTCTACTCTACTCTATGTCAGTAGAGAGCACTGTTGCCAGACAGAAAGGAACAACTCAACTTCAGCAGCTGATAATTATTGGAAGGATTAAGATTTTTTTTAATAGAAGAAATTTACAAATCTGTTTAACTTTCTGGAGCCAGTTGATATATATAAAGTTTTTTCCTGGAATACCCCTTTAACCTTGCTGGGTTATCAAGCTTCCCTACAAACCCGATTCACTCCATTGTAGAGATAAGCCAATCGATTTGGCACAAATTGTGAATTTCACCCAAAAATGTTTTATTTATTTTTTTACTTGTCCTGTACATTAAAGGGGTACTACGCCCCTAGACATCTTATCCCCTATCTAAAGGATAGAGGATAAGATGTCTGATCACGGGGGTCCGGACCCCCACGATCTCTGTGCAGCACCCAGCATTAGTTTAGAATGCTGGGTGCGGGCGGATGGGATCGTGATGTCACTGCCACGCCCCTTGTGATGTCACACCACGCCCCCTCAATGCAAGTCTAAGGGAGGGGGCGTGGCGGCCGCGGTGGTCGTCATGACATGGGCAGCGGAGTACTCCTTTAAGTGACCTGGAGACAAAGGGGTGTAACTGGGCAATGGCCCCAAAGGGGTTGGCTGCCATGGAAGGTACCAACAAGCCCCTCTTCCTTGGCCCCATACAAGGCTTCTGCAGAAAATATAATCTTTGACCCCGGAGAAGAAAAGCCAAGATAATAGTCTAGGGAGTCGCTAAGGGGTATTCCGCCCTAAGGGTACGTTCACATGTGCGGATTTTTTTGCGGGTTTCCCGCTGCGTATTTGAAAGTGGGCGGGCTCTTCTCGGCTGTCCGCAGCAGATTTTCCGCGGTGGAATCTACTCGGCGGAAAATCCGCAGCAAGCCCCATTGAAGTCAGTAGGGACTGTGGCGGATTTTCCGCAGGGTAAATTCCGCCGCGGAAAATCTGCTGTGGGCAGCCGAGAAGAGCCCGCCCACTTTCAAATATGCAGCGGGAAACCTACAAAAAAATCCACCCGTGTGAACGTACCCTTAGGCAACTTATCTGACATGAGTTTCCAAGACTGGAGCACAGAACACCGGGTGCTGCACGGAGAACACGGGGGATCCCAGCGACATGACCCCCGTGATCAGACATCTTATCCCCTAGGGGATAAGATGTCTAAGGGCGGAGTACCCTTTAAAGGGGTCCTCCACTGGAATTATTTTTTTTATTTTTTTTTTAAATCAACTGGTGCCAGAAAATTAAACAGATTTGTAAATTACTTCTATTAAAAAATCTTAATCCTTACAGTACTTATCAGCTGCTTTTATGATCCACGGGAAGTTCTTTTTGTTTTTTGAATTTCCTTTCTGTCTGACCACAGTGCTCTCTGCTGACACCTCTGTCCCTCTCAGGAACTGTCCAGAGAAGAAGCAAATCCCCATAACAAACCTATCCTGCTCTGGACAGTTCCTAAAATGGACAGAGGTGTCAGCAGAGAGCACTGTGGTCAAACAGAAAGGAAATTCAAAAAGAAAGTACTAGAAGGATTAAGATTTTTTTTTATAGAAGTAATTTGCAAATCTGTATAACTTTCTGGCACTGGTTAATAAAATAAAAAAATGCTTTCCAGTGGAGTACCCCTTTAAGCACAACTGTAGTCAGGATTTAGCCCCTAAAGTTATGTACAGTGTGTAAAGGTTGTGCATCACAGTAATGCAGCCATAACTTTGTAATCATAATCGGTGTTTATAGGATGATAAGAAACATTTGTATCAACAGCCAGGGACAGTCGGGGAGGCCATTGTGGACCCCCAGAAACGTCTCCCCGACTGTTCCTGAACAAAGTCTATTGAACAACGTCAGAGCATCAGCCCTGTGTGAGCGGCATACAGCTCCTTCGCACATGCGCAGTCTCAGAACATTACAGTGCCCCGTCGCTGGGGGCGTGGCCTGACCATCCATGTGAGTGATCACAGAAGAAGAGATTTACCTGCTTGCTGCCTCTGTGATCGCCTGCGGCCTTGAGGGGCGCTGCGGAGCCATGCCGAGTCCCCTTGCTAGAGACAGGGAGTGAGGAAGCGCTCTGCCTCTATAGGTCGGCGTATGTGCAGAGGAGCTGTATGTCGCTCGCACAGGGCCGATGCTGTGACGTTGTTCAAGGGAGGCGTGGTGACCCTGGGGCATTGTGGATCCCCGGCCACGCCTCCATGACGCTTCCTGGCTGTTGATAAAAGTGTTTTTTATCATCCTATAAGCACCGATTATGATTACAAAGGTATGGCTGTATTACTGTGATACACAACCTTTACTCACTCTAAATATGTGATGTCCCAGTACGGGATGATGTAGCCCGTACTGTCCTCCTGTCCTGTCAGGCAGAGTCCCTGCATGTCCCCAGGGCTCCCCTGCAGCATAGCCCTATTATGTATATAGGTTTGCCTCATTTAATGTACTGCTGCTTTAATGTTTGTACCACATGATTGTTACCCAGAGGGCTCCAGTGACCAGGTGACCCCCCAAGTGACCTATGAGCTCCTTGCACAGCCCCCTATATAACCAGGGGAGGGGCAGCAGTCTCTCTCTTCTGCTGTATGCTGAAGTCCAGTTTAGTTGTCACAGAATGTGTCCAGACCATTGGAGGCCTCAAGCCTAAAGTCTACAGCCACAAGTTGGTCATCAGTCAAGTCATCTTATTGCCGGTCACCATGTCAAGTCAAGCCCATCTGTAGTCACCGTGGCCTGCACTAAAGTCAGTCTAACTACTGCAAGTCCCAGCAAGCCTGCGATGTCCCCCTATGTCACTGGTCACCTCCCTGGGATATTTGGCTGTACTGCAAAGACTGTATCACCGGTCTACCCTCAGTAAAGCTTCCATTATCCTTAATCTGGCGTTGGTGTCTTCATTGCCCCTACCCAGCCTAGGACCAGCGATATTACCTTCGGTTGGTTAGGGCTAAACCACGCCCTAGCGTCACGACAAGAAGGGGCTAATACCATCTGGCCCTTGGGCCATAACATCTGCCCTGCATCTACCCTGCTGTTACACACTGTGCTCCGGCCGCAAGCATCAGCAAGGAGCGCAGTGTCCCCGACCGCCGGCGGGGCTGGGATTCACATTGCGGGACGCACCCGCATGCGAACCCCGGCCCGTCACTCACCTAGTCCCGCTCCTGCAGCTCCCTCACTCTCTCAGCCCCGGCGTACGCGTCCCCATCCCTTAGGGGCGCGCGCGCCGGAACGTTGAAATTTAAAGGGCCAGTACGCCCATAATTAGTAAACACACCTGACAGCACATTATAAGTTGTTGCACCTCCCACACCCCCCTGCTGGATCTTCAGTGCTTATTGCCTACGATCAAGTGTTCCCATTGCCTCTTTTGCCTTCCCGTGTTTCCTGACCTTCCTGCTGCGTTTTTTGATTCCGAACCTTTGCCGCCTGTCTTGACCTTCTGCTACGTTGAATACGCCTCTGCCTCATCCTCCGGTACCTCGCCTTGCCCAGCTACCTGTGTGGTCGAGCCGTGTCGGGGGTAGCGACCTGGGTGTCGCCTACCGCAGCCAATCCATTCTGCTTTGCGGCCGGCTCTGGTGATGACCAGCGGCACCGTGGACTCCGTTCCCTGATATGGTCCGAGTCATCAACCGCACAGGTAGAGGATCCCCATCCAGTTTCGTGACAGCCCTGCATACAGGTGCGTGACACCCAGCATTGCACCCCGACTCCACACATAACTTTAGGGGCTAAATTCGGAACATTTTATTCCAATCACTTGGAGCTGGCGGTGGGGGGTCATGTCATCACAGCCACACCCCTTGTGAGATCACATTACACCCCCTCAATGCAAGTCTATGGGAGGGGGCGTGGCGGCAGCCACGCCCCCTCCCATAGACTTGCATTGAGGAGGCGTGGTGTGACATCCCAAGGGGGCCTAGTAGGGAAGTCACGACCCCGCCTCCTGAACCCAGCACTCTAAACGAACGCATGGTGCTGCTCAGAGATTGGTGGGGGGTCCTAGCTACAGGACCCCCTTGATCAGACATCTCATCCCCTATCTTTTTGAAAAGCTATAATATGTCTAGGAGCGTAGTACCCCTTTAACATTTTAAAAGGACAGGAGATCAATTAGAAAACAACTAAAAAACAAGCCGCCTAAGTGCATAAAGATGCCTGGAACACAGTCCTTGCCTTCGGGAACCTCCTAGAAGCTCGGTGTGTGATCTGCGCTCAGTAACTTTATCCTTCTATCCCTCCGTTTACCAGGCAGTAATTGGGTAAATTTAATGATTCTGTTCCCTTTTTGCTTCTTTGGAAAGTTTAATACAAATTGCCTGCCAGATTTTCAGCCTAGATAGTGGCAAAATCCATGTTTATGAAGTGCGAGCCTTGTAAAGAACATTGCCTTCTATGTTGATAAATGAGCCTTACCCAACCATGTAATTTGTGTCACAAGCTATAAAGACCTGTTTGTTGGGCAGAAAGAAAAAAAAAAAAGAAAAAAGAAAAAAAAAAGAAGGAAAATAAAACAGAAAATAATAATAATAATTCAGCATTTTACATCTTAAAGGGGTACGCCGGTGGAAATGTTTTTTTTTTTTTAAATGAAAACTGATTTGTAAATGACTTCTATTAAAAAAAAAAAAAAAAAAAAAAATCCTTCCAGCACTTATTAGCAGCTGTGTGCTACAGAAGAAAATCTTTTCTTTTTGAAATTCTTTTTTGTCTTGTCCACAGTGCTCTCTGCTGACACTCTTTTTTTATTATAAAAATACAAAACAATTCCAAAAATGAAAACACAAAACAAGCTTAACCAGCTACAACAGAAATGTAAAATAAAACAAAACCCTGCCTGACCGGCCAGCCCGGCTTTCATAAATTTTAAAATATACCAAACTATACCTGTACACCTAAGCAAGCATTGAAATTCACACACACACACACACACAATAATGAAAATAAAAAAAATAAACCAACATAAAATTCAGCACCACCTGGCTATAACTCAAAATCATCCATACTTGAGGGAAGAAGAAAAAGAAAAAAAGAAAAAAAAAGAAAAAGAAAAAAAAAAGAAGGAAAATAAAACAGAAAATAATAATAATAATTAAGCATTTTAGATCTTAAAGGGGTACACCGGTGGAAATGTTTTTTTTTTTTTTAATGAAAACTGATTTGTAAATGACTTCTATTAAGAAAAAAAAAAATCTTTATCCTTCCAGCGCTTATTAGCAGCTGTATGCTACAGAGGAAATTCTTTTCTTTTTTAAATTATTTTTGTCTTGTCCACAGTGCTCTCTGCTGACACCTCTGTCCGTGTCAGGAACTGTCCAGAGCAGCAAAGGTTTGCTATGAAGTTTTTCTCCTGCTCTGGACAGTTCTTAAAATGGACAGAGAGGTCAGCAGAGAGCACTGTGTTCCAAAAAGAAATGAATTTCCTGTGTAGTATTCAGCAGCTAATGAGTACTTGAAGGATTAAGATTTTTTTAATAGAAGTAATTTACAAATCTGTTTAACTTTCTGGTACCAGTTGATTAAACAAAAAAAAAGGTTTCCACCAGAGTACCCCTTTAAACAGATTTGTAAATTACTTCTATTAAAAAACCATGATCCTTTCAGTACTTATGAGCTGCTGAAGTTGAGTTGTTCTTTTCTGTCTAAGTGCTCTCTGATGACACCTGTCTCGGGAACTGTCCAGAGTAGAAGTAAATCCCCATAGCAAACCTCTTCTATTCTGTGCAGTTCCCGAGACAAGCAGAGATGTCCGCAGAGAGCGCTGTTGCCAGACAGAAAAGAACAACTCAACTCTAGCAGCTGATAATTATTGGAAGGATTAAGATTTTTTAATATAAGTAATTTACAAATCTGTTAAACTTTCTGGAGCCAGTTGATATAAAAAAAAAATTTTTCCTGGAATACCCCTTTAAAGTTAAAGAAGACTTTTTATTTTGGCTGATAAAGTGCAGAATAGGCTATTGTTAGAGAGTAATGGAGAGTTTCTTGTGTATGCCTTGTGCTTACTTATTTTAGCTGATGTGGCAGGCGTGAGATTGGCTCAATTTTTTGTTTGCAATCTCATCACTGAAGTGGTTCTGTAATGCAGCCTACATTTCCTATAATTCCTCAAGTTTTGGGTGTAGTGTTTGATTACTGCAGCTGGTCAGTTCACATAAGGTGCAGTTTTCAGGAGTTTTCGTGTTCAAAGTGCATTTGTTTAGAAAAATATATTGTCATGAGGCAAAAGGGATTTGATCGATAATCATAATAGTGGTCTTGCTTTTTTCACACATTTTTATTGCACTTTGTCTGATTCCGCTGCAAAGTTTAAAAATCGGGGTAAATATAACACTTTTTTATTTATTTATAATTTGCATAATATATATCCATTTTTGCAATGTTATTGGGAAAGTCACAGTAAAACAGCTAAAACACAACAATAAACGCAATGTGTAAACAAAGCCTCAGGAGATGTGTATAATTACTATATAATTATATATCTTGATCCCATAGGAATAGCAGCAGTATACAGATAGAGATGGTATGGGAGGGGTATAACTACTATATATCCTGATCCCATAGAGATAGCAGCAGCAGTATACAGATAGAGCCGGGGGGGGGGAGAGAGTTGTATAACCACTATATATATCTTGATCCCATAGGAATAGCAGCAGTATACAGACAGAGCTGGTATCGGAGGTGTATAACTACTATTTATCTTGATCCCATAGATATAGCAGCAGCAGTATAAAGATAGAGCTGGGGGGGGGGAGGGGGAGAGTTGTATAACTACTATATACCTTGATCCCATAGGAATAGCAGCAGTACATAAATAGAGCTGGTATGGGAGGTGTATAACTTCTATATATCCTGATCCCATAGAGATAGCAGCTGCAGTATATAGATAGAGCTGCGGGGGAGAGTTGTATAACTACTATATATATCTTGATCCCATAGAGATAACAGCAGCAGTATACAGATAGAGCTGGAGGGGAAATGTATAGCTACTATATATCCAGATCCCATAGCAATAACAGCAGTATACAGATAGAGCTGGAGGGGGATATAACTACTATATACCCTGATCCCATAGAGATGGCAGCAGCAGTATACAGATAGAGCTTGAGGGGGTATAACTGCTATATATCCTGATCCCAAAGACATAACAGCAGCAGTATACAGATAGAGCTGGAGGGGAAATGTATAGCTACTATATATCCAGATCCCATACAGATAACAGCAGTATACAGATAGAGCTGGAGGGGGGTATAACTGCTATATATCCTGATCCCATAGCGATGGCAGCTGCAGTATACAGATAGAGTTTAAGGGGTATAAATACTATATATCCCAGTTCCTCCATATGGACATGATGACATCACACAGTTCCTCCATATGGACATGATGACATCACACAGTTCCTCCATATGGACATGATGACATCACACAGTTCCCCCATATGGACATGATGACATCACACAGTTCCTCCATATGGACATGATGACATCACACAGTTCCTCATAAGGACACAATGACATCACACAGTTCTCCATATGGACATGATGAAATCACACAGTTCCTCCATATGGACATGATGACATCACACAGTTCCTCCATATGGACATGATGACATCACACAGTTCCTCCATATAGACATGATGACATCACACAGTTCCTCCATATGGACATGATGACATCACACAGTTCCTCCATATGGACGTGATGACATCACACAGTTCCTCCATACGGACATGATGACATCACACAGTCCTCCCATATGGTCATGATGACATCACACAGTTCCTCCATATGGACATGATGACATCACACAGTTCTCCCATATGGACATGATGACATCACACAGTTCTCCATATGGACATGATGACATCACACAGTTCCTCCGTATAGACATGATGACATCACACAGTTCTCCATATGGACATGATGACATCACACAGTTCCTCCATACGGACATGATGACATCACACAGATCTCCATATGGACATGATGACATCACACAGTTCCTCCATATGGACATGATGACATCACACAGTTCCTCCATATGGACATGATGACATCACACAGTTCTCCATATGGACATGATGACATCACACAGTTCCTCCATATAGACATGATGACATCACACAGTTCCTCCATATGGACATGACGACATCACACAGTTCCTCCATATGGACATGATGACATCACACAGTTCCTCCATATGGACATGAGGACATCACACAGTTCCTCCATATGGACATGATGACATCACACAGTTCCTCCATACGGACATGATGACATCACACAGTTCCTCCATACGGACACAATGACATCACACAGTTCCTCCATATGGACATGACGACATCACACAGTTCCTCCATACGGACATGATGACATCACACAGTTCCTCCATATGGACATGATGACATCACACAGTTCCTCCATATGGACATGAGGACATCACACAGTTCTCCATATGGACATGATGACATCACACAGTTCCTCCATATAGACATGATGACATCACACAGTTCCTCCATATGGACATGATGACTTCACACAGTTCCTCCATATGGACATGATGACATCACACAGTTCCTCCATATGGACATGATGACATCACACAGTTACTCCATATGGACATGACGACATCACACAGTTCCTCCATATGGACATGATGACATCACACAGTTACTCCATATGGACATGACGACATCACACAGTTCCTCCATATGGACATGATGACATCACACAGATCTCCATATGGACATGATGACATCACACAGTTCCTCCATACGGACATGACGACATCACACAGTTCCTCCATACGGACATGATGACATCACACAGTTCTCCCATATGGACATGATGACATCACACAGTTCCTCCATATGGACATGATGACATCACACAGTTCCCCCATATGGACAAGATGACATCACACAGTTCCTCCATATGGACATTATGACATCACACAGATCTTCATATGGACATGATGACATCACACAGTTCCTCCATATGGACATGATGACATCACTCAGTTCCTCCATATGGACATGATGACATCACACAGTTCCTCCATATGGACATGATGACATCACACAGTTCTCCATATGGACATGATGACATCACACAGTTCTTCCATATGGACATGATGACATCACACAGTTCCCCCATATAGACATGATGACGTCACACAGTTCCTCCATATGGACATGATGACGTCATACAGTTCCTCCATATGGACATGATGACATCACACAGTTCCTCCATATGGACATGATGACATCACACAGTTCCTCCATATGGACATGATGACATCACACAGTTCCTCCATATGGACATGATGACATCACACAGTTCCTCCATATGGACATGATGACATCACACAGTTCCTCCATATGGACATGATGACATCACACAGTTCCTCCATATGGACATGATGACATCACACAGTTCCTCCATATGGACATGATGACATCACACAGTTCCTCCATATGGACATGATGACATCACACAGTTCCTCCATATGGACATGATGACATCACACAGTTCCTCCATATGGACATGAGGACATCACACAGTTCTCCATATGGACATGATGACATCACACAGTTCCTCCATATAGACATGATGACTTCACACAGTTCCTCCATATGGACATGATGACATCACACAGTTCCTCCATATGGACATGATGACATCACACAGTTACTCCATATGGACATGACGACATCACACAGTTCCTCCATATGGACATGATGACATCACACAGTTACTCCATATGGACATGACGACATCACACAGTTCCTCCATATGGACATGATGACATCACACAGATCTCCATATGGACATGATGACATCACACAGTTCCTCCATATGGACATGACGACATCACACAGTTCCTCCATACGGACATGATGACATCACACAGTTCTCCCATATGGACATGATGACATCACACAGTTCCTCCATATGGACATGATGACATCACACAGTTCCCCCATATGGACAAGATGACATCACACAGTTCCTCGATATAGACATTATGACATCACACAGATCTTCATATGGACATGATGACATCACACAGTTCCTCCATATGGACATGATGACATCACTCAGTTCCTCCATATGGACATGATGACATCACACAGTTCCTCCATATGGACATGATGACATCACACAGTTCCTCCATATGGACATGATGACATCACTCAGTTCCTCCATATGGACATGATGACATCACACAGTTCCTCCATATGGACATGATGACATCACACAGTTCTCCATATGGACATGATGACATCACACAGTTCTTCCATATGGACATGATGACATCACACAGTTCCCCCATATAGACATGATGACGTCACACAGTTCCTCCATATGGACATGATGACATCATACAGTTCCTCCATATGGACATGATGACATCACACAGTTCCTCCATATGGACATGATGACATCACACAGTTCCTCCATATGGACATGATGACATCACACAGTTCCTCCATATGGACATGATGACATCACACAGTTCCTCCATATGGACATGATGACATCACACAGTTCCTCCATATGGACATGATGACATCACACAGTTCCTCCATATGGACATGATGACATCACACAGTTCCTCCATATGGACATGATGACATCACACAGTTCCTCCATATGGACATGATGACATCACACAGTTCCTCCATATGGACATGATGACATCACACAGTTCCTCCATATGGACATGAGGACATCACACAGTTCTCCATATGGACATGATGACATCACACAGTTCCTCCATATAGACATGATGACTTCACACAGTTCCTCCATATGGACATGATGACATCACACAGTTCCTCCATATGGACATGATGACATCACACAGTTACTCCATATGGACATGACGACATCACACAGTTCCTCCATATGGACATGATGACATCACACAGTTACTCCATATGGACATGACGACATCACACAGTTCCTCCATATGGACATGATGACATCACACAGATCTCCATATGGACATGATGACATCACACAGTTCCTCCATATGGACATGACGACATCACACAGTTCCTCCATACGGACATGATGACATCACACAGTTCTCCCATATGGACATGATGACATCACACAGTTCCTCCATATGGACATGATGACATCACACAGTTCCCCCATATGGACAAGATGACATCACACAGTTCCTCCATATAGACATTATGACATCACACAGATCTTCATATGGACATGATGACATCACACAGTTCCTCCATATGGACATGATGACATCACTCAGTTCCTCCATATGGACATGATGACATCACACAGTTCCTCCATATGGACATGATGACATCACACAGTTCTCCATATGGACATGATGACATCACACAGTTCTTCCATATGGACATGATGACATCACACAGTTCCCCCATATAGACATGATGACGTCACACAGTTCCTCCATATGGACATGATGACATCATACAGTTCCTCCATATGGACATGATGACATCACACAGTTCCTCCATATGGACATGATGACATCACACAGTTCCTCCATATGGACATGATGACATCACACAGTTCCTCCATATGGACATGATGACATCACACAGTTCCTCCATATGGACATGATGACATCACACAGTTCCTCCATATGGACATGATGACATCACACAGTTCCTCCATATGGACATGATGACATCACACAGTTCCTCCATATGGACATGATGACATCACACAGTTGCTGTCGATTTGTCGGATCATTGATGAGAATCTCCGGTTCCACCTAGGGTTGCCACCCTGCCGGTATTTTACCGGCACAGCAGGTATTTTCATCTACATTCCGGGCTGTGCCGGTAAGTTTGGATGAAAAATACCGGCCATGCAATGGCCGGTATATTTCATTCACTGACAGGGGCGGACTGAGCAGCATCCCCAGAAGAACACTTCTTTCATGACCGGCAACTACATTTTGCCTGTGACTTGCAGGCTGCCGCACTACAGTTTCAGCCCCCGACACAAAGCCCACTGACTATTGGGCCGTACAATGCCCAGGTCTGACACCACCAGCCTGTGACAGGGAGAGCTCTGTACGATGACAGGAAGAGATTGTACAGTGCTGGGGAGGGGGCGTGCACCTCCTGTCTCCTCTCTCCCCCTCCCCCGCCTTCTCTCTGCCGTGCAGTCTTACAACCCTCCATAGGCAGAGCAGGGAGGGGAGAGGAGGAGAGGCCGTGTATCCTGTCTCCCTCTGCTGCGCAGGGTGGGTGAGTGTCTGTGGGGGAGATTTATCAAAACCTGTGCAGAGGAAGAGTGGTGCAGTTGCCCAGAGCAACCAATCAGATTGCTTCTTTCATTTTCCACAGGCCTCTAAAGAGGCCTGTGGAAAATGAAAGAAGCAATCTGATTGGTTGCTCTGGGCAACTGCACCATTCTTCCTCTGCACAGGTTTTGATAAATCTCCCCCTGTGTGTGTATGTGTCTGTGTTTACATGTGTCTGTGTCTGTGTATATGTGTGTCTGTGTATATATATGTGTGTGTGTATATATGTGTGTGTGTGTGTGTGTGTGTGTGTGTATATATGTGTGTGTGTATATATGTGCTGCCTAATCTGGGGGACAACTATACTGATCTGGGGGACAACTATACTGATCTGGGGGACAACTATACTGATCTGGGGGACAACTATGCTCGTAATCTGGGGGACAACTATGCTCGTAATCTGGGGGACAACTATACTGATCTGGGGGACAAGTATGCTCCTAATCTGGGGGACATCTATGCTGCCTAATCTGGGTTACATCTATGCTGCCTAATCTGGGGGACAAGTATGCTGCCTAATCTGGGTTACATCTATGCTGCCTAATCTGGGGGACAACTATGCTGCCTAATCTGGGGGACAACTGTGCTGCCTAATCTGGGTTACATCTATGCTGCCTAATCTGGGGGACAACTATGCTGCCTAATCTGGGTTACATCTATGCTGCCTAATCTGGGGGACATCTATGCTGCCTAATCTGGGGGACAACTATGCTGCATAATCTGGGTTACATCTATGCTGCCTAATCTTGGGGACAACTATGCTGCCTAATCTGGGGGACAACAATGCTGCCTAATCTGGGGGACAACTATGCTGCCTAATCTGGGGGACAACTATGCTGCCTAATCTGGGGGACAACTATGCTGCCTAATCTGGGGGACAACTATGCTGCCTAATCTGGGGGATAACTATGCTGCCTAATCTGGGGGACAACTATGCTGCCTAATCTGGGGGACAACTATGCTGCCTAATCTGGGGGACAACTATGCTGCCTACTCTGGGGGACAGCTATGCTCCTAATCTGGGGGACAACTGTGCTCCTAATCTGGGTTACATCTATGCTGCCTAATCTGGGGGACAACTATGCTCCTAATCTGGGGGACAACTATGCTGCCTAATCTGGGTTACATCTATGCTGCCTAATCTGGGGGACAACTATGCTGCCTACTCTGGGGGACAACTATGCTGCCTGATCTGGGGGACAACTATGCTGCCTAATCTGGGGGACAACTATGCTGCCTGATCTGGGGGACAACTATGCTGCCTGATCTGGGGGACAACTATGCTCCTAATCTGGGGGACAACTATGCTGCCTACTCTGGGGGACAACTGTGCTCCTAATCTGGGGGACAACTATGCTGCCTAATCTGGGGGACAACTATGCTCCTAATCTGGGGGACAACTATGCTCCTAATCTGGGGGACAACTATGCTGCCTACTCTGGGGGACAACTATGCTGCCTACTCTGGGGGACAGCTATGCTCCTAATCTGGGGGACAACTATGCTCCTAATCTGGGGGACAACTATGCTGCCTAATCTGGGGGACAACTATACTGCCTAATCTGGGGGACAACTATGCTGCCTGATCTGGGGGACAACTATGCTGCCTAATCTGGGGGACAACTATGCTCCTAATCTGGGGGACAACTATGCTCCTAATCTGGGGGACAACTATGCTCCTAATCTGGGGGACAGCTATGCTCCTAATCTGGGGGACAGCTATGCTCCTAATCTGGGGAAAAACTACCCGGCCCTCCACAATATTTTTAGTTTCTCATGTGGCCCCATGGGATAAATAAGTGCCCACCCCCCATTCCTCCTCAGCCCCGGACATTCCTTAACCTGGAGCCGCCCGCCCGGGGAAAGGAGAAAGTGAAGACAAGAGACTGGTGAGACCTCTCTGCAAAATTGTGTATTTAATGCTGTGTTTCCCAACCAGGGTGCCTCCAGCTGTTGCAAAACTATTACTCCCAGCATGCCCAGACAGCCTTTGGCTGTCCAGGAATGCTGGGAGTTGTAGTTTTGCAATAGCTGGAGGCACCCTGGTTGGGAAACACTGATTTAATGTTTTAATGTGTGAAACTATCTGCTGCGCTCTGTATCTAATCCTGTCATGTGTGATACTGTCTGCTGAGCCTGTATATCCAAATCTGTCATGTGGGATATGAGCCTGTGTATCTAATCCTGTCATGTGCGATACTGCCTGATGAGCCTGTGTATCTATCTAATCCTGTCATGTGCGATACTGTCTGCTGAGCCTGTGTATCTAATCCTGTCCTTATCTGAAGGACACACCAGAGCCCGCACACCAACGCCAAGGTTTCTCAAAATGGTGCGAGACCTAACGCTAATCCTACCTGTGCTTGATGGCGTTGGTGTGCGGGCTCAGGTATGTCCTTCATACAAGGATATACTGGCGAATGTCTCAATTTTAACATCAGTGTTGAGGGATAGCCAATGTATTGTATACATCTACCACAGCAGTGACCCATATTCCTGTATTGTATTCTATATGTTACACATCCACACCGTTTATCTGGTGTAGGATTCTATTGTGGCACTTGTAGTCCGCTGCAGGCATCCTCCATTGTATGCATTTTTATGCTGGGGATCGCCCCTAGCAACGGACTACAAGGGCAGGATCTGCTCCCCCAGTATAAATGCACAACCACATTTGGGGTTGAGCACCTCCAGCCATTTGAGACCACGTTTTTTGTTGTTTGTTTTATCTAATCCTGTCATGTGTGATACTGTGAGCTGAGCCTGTGTATCTAATCCTGTCATGTGTGATACTGTCTGCTGAGCCTGTGTATCTAATCCTGTCATGTGTGATACTGTCTGCTGAGCCTGTATATCCACATCTGTCATGTGGGATACTATCTGCTGAGCCTGTGTATCTAATCCTGTCATGTGGGATACTATCTGCTGAGCCTGTGTATCTAATCCTGTCATGTGGGATACTATCTGCTGAGCCTGTGTATCTAATCCTGTCATGTGTGATACTGTCTGATTAGCCTGTTTATCTGACGTTGCGCAGGGGGACGTCACTCGTCATCAGAGAGAGCCAGCGTTGCTGTCGCGCACCACCACTACCGCCGCCGCTGGCATAAATAGGGTTTTGGTAGGTATTCTCTAAATGTAAAATTTTTGTTCGATATAGGAAAATTCCCCCCACATATATATTGTATCCCTCCAATCCCCTATGCCATTTCTTAAACCCCCCTCCCATCCCCCGTGCCATTTCTTAAACCCCTGATCCCTCAGCCCCTGTGCAATCTGGCGCCTCCCCTTTTGTAGCTCCACCCCCACATAGCCACACCCATGACCGGTATTTTTCTGAGGGAAAGGTGGCAACCCTAGTTCCACCACATCCCAGCGGTGATCTATTGGATGAGATCTGGTGACTGTGGAGGCCACTGAAGTCATGTGACCTCATTGTCCTGTATGAGATGATGTCATGTGACCTCATTGTCCTGTATGAGATGATGTCATGCGACCTCATTGTCCTGTAGGAGATGATGTCATGTGACCTCATTGTCCTGTATGAGATGATGTCATGCGACCTCATTGTCCTGTATGAGATGATGTCATGTGACATGTGGCATTATCCTGCTGGAAGTATCAGGGAACCAGTCACGGGGCGGGGTGTTATGTCATGAGGGGGCGGGGCTATGACAGTTTTTTACAAACGCGGAGACGCAGAGTACCCCTTTAAGTATTTTTGTGGAATTGTATTCTTAGAAGAAACGGGTCTAGCTCTGCTCCTTTTCTTGACAAATATAAATCCGCGCTGACGGAGACTTATGGCGCAAGAGATTCACGTCCTGGAACTTCAGCCAAACGTGAATTAACATCAACCTTATGATTAAGATTTGCAGTTCTTATAAAATCTACTATTAACTGCGATAAATGTTTTCAGATAATGTCCTGAAAGAAAGAAAAACCCCATAAATATTTATTTCCTTCTTAACTTCTAGAGGGGCAATATTCACCCAATTTATATCCCTCTTGGGCCCCACAGATCCGCGGTTTCAGTATCTCATCCACTAAGATTCTAGTCTATACAATCTATTATAGTAAACCTGACTTGCAGTACATCAGCTGTTCATGTCTACACGCTCCATATGGGATACATTACGTTCCCTTCTTTCCCCAAGTCCTACATACAGGTACTTCCTATGTTACTATTATTGTCAGATGACTTCATCCTATGATGTCATCACATGACAGAAGCCTCCATAACATATTGTCCATATAAATCAAGCTACATATGAGAACGACACTTAGGACATCATTTTGTTGCCTCCATGGTGGCTAGTGGTGTATTCAAATTTTTGTCCTAGGCCAGTAAGTGTGATGGGCTAGGGCAGGGGGGTTACAGGGACCAGGTCCTGTCCTTTGGGTGTTTACTTCAGGGGTGTTCCCAAGCCCCTGAAGTGCTGAGAATTGAAATATCTCCTCCCTCTTCCTCCCATCCCTGTTCCTGCTTGATTGACAGTCACCTAGAAGCTGGGTCCTGTTTCCAAATCTCAACCCTGGTGTTGTGTATGTAAATTGAGCACAGATGTGAAATATGGAGACAGGGCTCGGCTTCCAGCTGACTGTTAATCAAGCAAAGACAGGGATGGGATGGTAGGAGACGTTACAGACCTCAGAACTTTGGGGGCTTGGGAAGGCCTCTATGACACTTGGCATATCTGTCTATGCTTTCATAACATGGAAAAATGCTTTAATTCTCTGGTGCCAAGTGTCAAAAAAGGTGCTCCCAAGCCTCTGAAGTGCTGAGGAAGGATTGGAATGCCTCCTCCCATCCCTGTCCCTGCTTAATTCACAGTCAGCTGGAAGCAGAGCCCTGTTTTTACGAATCTTGTCCCTGTGCTGTGTATACAAATTGAGCACAGGTGTAAGATTTAGAAAACAATCAAGCATGTACAGAGATGGGAGGGAGGCTCTAGTCCTCAGCGCTTCATTCACTGGGGACCGCCTCTATGACATTTAAAGTGATGAGGGCGGGAATGCCTCCTTGCATCTCCTTCCATCCCTTTTCTATCAGTCAGCTGGAAGCCAAGCCCTGTCTCTGAATCTCACATCTGTGCTCAATTTGTATGCACAGTTCAAGAATGAGATTTGAAAACAGGTCTCGGCTTCCAGATAACAGTCAATCAAGCGGGGACTTGGATGTTAGCGAGGAGATGTTCTAGTCCTCAGAACTTTAGGCACTTTGGAAGGCCTCAGTGACACTTGAAGAGCTGAGGGCTGGAATGCCTCCTTTCTCCCCCTCCCATCCATGTCTCTGCTTTATTGACAGTCAGCTGGGAACCTAGCCCTGTCTCCAAATTTCACATCTGTGCTCAATTTGCATGTGCAGTGCAGGAACGAGATATGAAAACAGGGCTCGGCTTCCAGCTTACTGTTAATCAAGCCGGGACAGAAATTGGAGGGAGAGGGTGGAGATGCTCCAGTCCTCAGCTCTTCAGGAGCTTGGGTACGCCTCTTTGACACTTGGCACAACAGAATAAAAGCTTTTTCTATGTTAAGGAAGCACAGACAAATATATGGAAGGTGCAACATGTCTCCTTTTCCTGACAGCGTCTAACAGTGTAAGCAGCTTGAAATGTGAATTACAGCTGACACATTCCCTTTGAAATTTTTTATTTATTAGTTTATTTTTTATATAATTTTTTAACATTTTTTTTTAAAATTTTTTTGAACCACCTGCTTCTTTTTGGGTTGTTGTCTCAGAGTGGAAAAAACTGTCCTGAATGCAAAAAGAATGGGAAAAAAATACTGCATTGTTTTGCCCCGGATGGCCCTTTGAAATACAGTAACTAAGAAAAATGTGTCAGACTCCATCAACTAAGCTATAACGTGAGTCTCAATGGGGGACGTGTTCTTCTTCATCAGTCATTGCTTTTAAATATATTATATTTTGAGGACAAAGACAAAAAAAATACTTGTGTAAACCGAGAGTATCGAGTGATACCCGTAAACGCTACTGAAACCGAGTAGCACGCTGTCACGTATTCCGTAGCGATGTTAGATGATTCATCCTCTCCTCTATAATACAGTCCGGAGACGCGAGATGACTTTTGAAGTCCTTCCCTTTTTTTTTTTTTTTTTTTTTTTTTTTTTCTTTCTTTCGGCTATAAAATTGCTTTATGGTCCTCCAGCACAATGTTAGATTCTAGTTCATTGACAAAAACGACACCTACCGTGTAAAGTATACGCGGATTGTGTGAAGCAGAGGGGGCTGTGAAATGAACAGATCAGGTTTCCCCCCAAAACCAATAAACATTTTAAGTGCAGGAACATTAGAACGGAAGCACGATGTAAATCATAATTTTTCCACATGTCTTCCCCCCCCCCCCCCTCCCCATACAAAATTACCACATTTCTTATTATTTTTTTCCAACCTTACACTGCTAAATTAATTTCATTCGTTGATAGAGAGGGACATAGTATTGTGCGGGGTTCTGGCTTTCACTGCAAAAACATTGTCTAGTAATTTCCTTCTCCAAAAAAACATCACCCCCCCAAGATCCCTGCAGATAAAGCGGCATTGTCTGCCCCGGTGAAAATCCTGGCATCAATTATTGTACAACAAACCTTTCGGAGAGAGAGGGAGTGAAAAGACGCAGGAAGGGCAGGTAATTTTACGTCGTGTCGCGTGATTGTAGCTTGTCCAGAGCGATTGGGCCGGCTGGAAATAGTAGTGTTATCTGTCCCCGAAGGATCGCAAAATTCACTGTTTAAAAGAAAAGAGAAAAAAGAAAAAAACAAGCAAGCTGCTGTTGGCCACGGACATCTTACACACGCAGACACGCAAGCCTTGAGATTTCATTCTTTTCTTTCTTTTGCTCTCCGAGAAATAGGCCTCTGGAGAGGATGTGTGCAAGACAGCGCGGTATTTTTTTTATTATTTTTTTTTTTTTTTTCCTTCTTCCTTCCCAGTTCCAGAAGGCAACCTGAACAGTTTTACCATTGTGAATTAAAAAAAAGAAAAAAGAAATGAGCAGGTGGTTTAAAAAAAATAAAAAAAATAATAAAAAATAATTACAAATAAAAAACTTTCACAAGGATGTCATTATGTCACAGGTTTAAAGTGTTTGAAGGGAAATAATTGAGCTGTTGTTTTTTTTTTTTTTCTTTTCTTCTTCCCCTGATGAAATACAGTCGTCCCCACTTAAGAAACACGTTTGGAAGAAGGAAGTATAGTATTTTTATTGGACACCCTGATTACGAGGGTTATTGAAATGCAACGCTCTCGCGAACAGGTATCGAAAATCCGGTAATCTCGATAGAGGGGGTTTTCAGTGAGGAGGGGACGAGAATGTTCAGCAGTACGGAGACTGGAGTGTGTAACGTCTAAACTAGCTAAATGGCCTCGGACTGAATCGGGGCCTCCACGGAGACACGTAATTTATGAGGTCGAATGCCAGCGTCTACGGGTCTTTAGACTGGAAATTATCGATACCGACGCTCGCGGCTAAATTAGTTTCATTTATTCTTCGGTCCTTTCCAACTTTTTTTTATTTATTCTACAAAAATGCTAACACAGAAAAGGGCAGGAGGAAATGCATCATTAGAACTCCGATTCACAGGTAATCCGTCACGCTAACTACCAGATATGACAGCAGAGACAGTGCGGTGATTACGCCAAAAGTCTGGAATCCAAAGGCTACCTTAAAAAACAAGGATTTGGTTAAAATCCTATAAAATCCCCACATTCATGCTGCTAATGTAAGGAGACAATTGTAAATATTTTTTTTAAGCGGTTGCAGAATATTTAGTCCCGTGGAGCCCGAAGAAATTTCGCTTGCGTCTCGATTCTAATTTCGCTGCCGGCTGTTTGCTGAGCGTTTTGTATTTAATTTGTCTGGCCGAAGGAACCCTACGAGTATAATAGACTTTTTATACTTCAGATGGTTTACATATGTTGTTCTTACAGATGACACAACCTAGAACATGTTAGTAACTACTGGAGAAGTATAACATCCAAGAACGAAAAATTATCTGCGCTCACCGTGTGTCCATTACTCTTCCGATGTGGAAGGAATACTGGAGAAATTTACTCTAGAAATGACCCCAGAGGTAGCCACGAGGCTTCGGAAGTGGTTCCTTAGATTAGGCTCCTTCTGGTGTTCCATATATTGGCTAATCCTGCACCCTGGATCTTCCTCTTTAAAGGGGTATTCCACTGGCCAGCGTTCGGAAGTAAATGTTCCGAACGCTGTTTTGGCCCCTGCGGAGGTCGGCCACGGCCTACGTGATGTCACGACCATGCCCCCTCAATGTGAGTTTATGGGAGGGGGCGTGACGGGCGTAAAACATTTTTTTACACTAACATGCTGGCGTTGTCCTTTACTTTTTATTTTCACGAGAGGTAAAAGAAAAAAAAAAGACCCTCAAAATTTGTAACGCAATTTCTCCTGAGTATAGAAATACCCCATATGTGGGCGTAGAATGCTCTGCGGGCGCACAACAAGGCTCAGGAGTGAGAGCGCACCATGTACATTTGAGGCCTAAATTGGTGATTTGCACACGGGTGGCTGATTTTACAGCGGTTCTGACATAAACCCAAAAAAAAAAAATACCCACATGTCACCCCATTTTGGAAACAACACCCCTCACTGAACGTAACAAGTGGTATAGTGAGCCTTAACACCCCACAGGTGTTTGACGAATTATCATTAAAGTTGGATGGGAAAATAAAAATAAAAAAAATTTCACTAAAAGGCTGGTGTCACCCAAAATGTTTCAGTTATACAAGGGAAAATAGGAAAAAAGCCTCCCATAATTTATAACCCCATTTCTTCTGAGTAAGAACATACCTCATATGTGGATGTAAACTGCTCTATGGGTATACTACAATGCTCAGAAGAGAGGGAGCGCCATTGGGATTTTAAGGAGAAAATTTGTCCGGAATTGAAGACCACTTGTGTTTACAAAGCCCTCATGGTACCAGAACAATGGACCCTCCCCCACATGTGACCCCATTTTGGAAACTACACCCCTCATGTAATGTAATAAGGGGTACAGTGAGCATTTACGCCCCACAGGTGTCTGACAGATTTTTGGAACAGTGATCCGTGAAAATGAAAAATGTAATTTTCCATTTGCACAGCCCACTGTTCCAAAGATCTGTCAAACGCCAGTGTGGTGTAAATGCTCACTGCACCCCTTATTAAATTCTGTGAGGGGTGTAGTTTACAAAATAGGGTCACATGTGGGGGGTCCACTGTTCTGGCATCACGGGGGGCTTTGTAAATGCACATGGCACTGACTACCATTCCAAACGAATTCTCTTTCCAAAAGCTCAATGGTGCTCCTCCTCTTCTGAGCATTGCAGTTCACCCGTAGTGCACTTCAGGCCAACTTATGGGGTAGTTACATACTCAGAAGAGATGGGGTTACAAATTTTGGGGGGTATTTTCTGCTATTAACACTTGCAAAAATTTGAAATTTGGGGGAAACACACATTTTAGTGAAAAAATATATTTTTTTTTTACATATGCAATAGTCGTGAAACCCCTGTGGGGTATTAAGGCTCACTTCATTCCTTATTACGTTCCTCAAGGGGTCTAGTTTCCAAAATGGTATGCCATGTGTTTTTTTTTTGTTGTTCTGGCACCATAGGGGCTTCCTAAATGCGACATGCCCCCCGAGCAAAATTTGCTCTCAAAAAGTCAAATATCACTCCTTCTCTTCTGAGCGTTGTAGTTCGCCCGTAGTGCACTTCAGGCCAACTTATGGGGTACCTCCATACTCAGAAGAGATGGGGTTACAAATTTTGGGGGGTACTTTCTGCTATTAACACTTGCAAAAATGTGAAATTTGGGAGGAAACACATTTTAGTGAATTTTATTTTTTTTTTTTACATATGCAAAAGTCGTGAAACACCTGTGGGGTATTAAGGCTCACTTAATTCCTTGTTACGTTCCTCAAGGGGTCTAGTTTCCAAAATGGTATGCCATGTGTTTTTTTTGCTGTTCTGGCACCATAGGGGCTTCCTAAACGCAACATGCCCCCCAAAAACCATTTCTGAAAAACGTACTCTCCAAAATCCCCTTGTCGCTCCTTCACTTCTGAGCCCTCTACTGCGCCCGCCGAACACTTTACATAGACATATGAGGTATGTCCTTACTCGAGAGAAATTGGGCTACAAATATAAGTATACATTTTCTCCTTTCACCCCTTGAAAAAATTCAAAAATTGTGTTTACAAGAACATGTGAGTGTAAAAAATGAAGATTGTGAATTTTCTCCTTCACTTTGCTGCTATTCCTGTGAAACACCTAAAGGGTTAAAACACTTACTAAATGTCATTTTGAATACTTTGGGGGGTGCAGTTTTTTTTATAATGGGGTCATTTGTGGGGTATTTCTAAGATGAAGACCCTTCAAATCCACTTCAAACCTGAACTGGCCCTGAAAAATAGTGAGCTTGAAAATTTTGTGAAAAATTGGAAAATTGCTGCTGAACTTTGAAGCCCTCTGATGTCTTCCAAAAGTAAAAACACGTCAATTTTATGATTCAAACATAAAGTAGACATATTGGAAATGTGAATAAAAAATTTTTTTGGGGGGGAATATCCATTTTCCTTACAAGCAGAGAGCTTCAAAGTTAGAAAAATGCTAAATTTTCTAATTTTTCATCAAATTTGGGGATTTTTCACCAAGAAAGGATGCAAGTTACCACAAAATGTTACCACTATGTTAAAGTAGAATATGTCACGAAAAAACTATCTCGGAATCAGAGTGATGACTAAAAGCATTCCAGAGTTATTAATGTTTAAAGTGACAGTGGTCAGATGTGCAAAAAACGCTCTGGTCCCAAGGTGTAAAATGGCCTGGTCCTTAAGGGGTTAAAAATGAAAGAAGCGATCTGATCTGAAGCAACTTCTCCTCTGGACAGACTTTGATAAATCTCACTCTATGAGTCCATCAGCTGCAAGTCGGCATCTGTTTTTGACAGGATGCCAATGTACCGCCCAATGGAGGCCACAAAATGGATTATATGTAAGCTCTTTGCAATATTTGGACACATAGGAACCATGTGTTGACTTATTCCTTTTCTTTCACCAGACAGAGCTCCGCCCTTATGGCTTCCTGGAATGAGAACAACGTCAGTGACAACTCCGATCATAGACATTCCCTTTTCACCTCCATCGAGCCCATCGAGCCCAGACCGCCATGATGACCTCTTTTGGCTCTTTTACAGGTCCAGACATCACAACAATGGGTCCTGGCGTCATCCATCATCAGGACGTTGCATGTGCCACCCCACATTCTGCTCTCATGCTGGGCATATGAGTATCTTGGGGGGCAGGAAGGTTAAGTGTTACTGGCTTATATGTGTTGGATAAATATAAGAGATAATGGCCGATTAAAAAAGTAGGCCCAGCGTTCCCCCTAAGCCTTTTTAGCTAGTAAACAGAGCAACTGGGAACTTGTGAATTGTTCCTTCTAAAATGCTATTTCCAAGACAGCAGCAAATACATATTTCTATATAGTGCCAAATAAAGGGTTTATAGTAACACCTCTGTGGTATAGGGCAGAAGGGGATTAATGGCTTTATACTTTGTAGTCTTGGCCAAAGAATGGAACATGAATGTAAAAAACAGACAAGGTCGCACATCTGCATCTTGTACAATGATCCTTTTTTTTCTCAGCTTTGTTATTAAAATAACAGGCCTTTATTGTACATTTTGATATCAGTGTCGCAAAGCCTGAGCCCGAACCGCTGGCCCCTTCACGAAAGGGCTGATGCCCACTCCCGGTCCGAAGACCGGACATAAGGCTGCACTGCCTTCCTCTGGTGGAACTGCTCGTTGTAGAGTAGCCACGTATTACCACCATAAACCCTGTATGTCTCATCCACCGAATCTAAATGACAAAACAGGGCTGAGCAATGCTCCGGTGCCTTCTCCCACACCACACCAGTTAGAAAAGGTGCGGGGTATCAGCCGATACCGCCTCTGCTCCTCCTTTTTAGACTCACCAGGCTTCACCCGGTGTAAGTTGAACTTTTCCAAGTGGAGCAAGGAAAATAATTCGACATACTCCCCCTTCCAGATACGCTCCCGCACCTCCGCCTTCAAATGCGCGTCTAGCGGACCCTGAAAGCACACATACACCTCTCCTTTCGCCAAATACGCCAGACGCACACTATCCACAGTCTTATCAGACCCCGCCACTGACACTAGCTGACACTACCGACCCCGCCACTAGAGCAGGAGCCAACACAACAAACCCCGCCACCAGTGCAGGAGCTGACACCACAGACCCCGCCACTGGACCCAGCCTGAACAGCCACTGGCACCCCCCCCCCCTACCACAGGCCCAACCCCCCACTGCCCCCAGACAGCCAGACACCCCCCACACCACAGTTGGAGACCCCCCTACCGACCCCCCACGCCCCTGTAACAGTGTAACAGTACCCGCACCTCACGTAACAGTTCATACAGTCCCTCCCCCCCCCCCTTAGAGCTGGTGGTGCACTCACCCAACCTTTCTGGGGCAGACGGCCCAGCGGCTGTAACTCCAGACGGTACAGGACGCTCCATAACCGACTCGGAGGCTCCAACTGGCGAAACCAGACCCAGGCCCAACTGGCCGCGGTCGCAGCATCATGCTCTACTCCTACAGGGGCCACAGGGGCCAGGCCAGGCCCACCCCTGGCACTAGATCTCTGCTCAGTTCTGGGAATGCTCCGACCAGGCGGCGACTCCCTCTTCCTCCTCAGACGTGCAGCGAGCGGGACTGGACACATGTCCCCCACGCACCAGATCAGCATGCGACTTGACAGACAGACCCCCGGAACCAGAAGGGGCCACAGCGCTCCCGCTAGCATTCTCTCCCCGCTCCTCAGCATCACAAACAGATGCCTGGGCCACACTCCCGGCCGCCTCCAGCGTTGCAGAAGCCGCATGCCCCGCCCCCAGCCGTCTGCCCGGGGTGAACTGCCCCGACTGCGACGAGACCGCCAGGGGGAGGAAGTGGGCGGACTCTCCACTCTGCGCTGAGTGTCCTGGCTCTGCTGGGAAGTTCTCCCAGCCCCGCACCCACCGCAGAATCTCCTTAAGCTTGGACTCCATGCCTCAGGTGAGCCACACAACTTCTTCTTCTCCATGGGACCCACTGACTCCTCCTCTTCCTGCCCTCTCCTCTTAACGGAGCTGAACCATCGTGCACCAACATGCAGCATAATGCACCAGAAGAATCCACAAAAACCAAACAGAAATCAAATAGAACCCTTAAAAAGGGGATTGGCAACTAATTTGCATTAGAGACCTACATACATTTTAAAGGGGTACTCCACCCCTGGACATCATATCCCTTGGATAGGGGATAAGATGTTTGATCGCGGGGGGACTGCCGTGATCCCCCCTGCAATAGCCTGGTACCTTAGCAGCCCTGAGCTAAGTTTTCTCCGAGGCTGATGACGGGAGGTGCAGGGACGGGGCATTGTGACATCACGGCCCTGCCCCCTCATGATGTCACGTCCGCCCCCTCAATGCAAGTCTATGGAAGTGGCGGCACACACCCTCTCACAGATTTATATTGAGGGGACGGGGCATGACGTCACATGGGGGCGGGGCCGTGATGTCACAATGCCCCGTCCCTGCACCTCCTGTCATCAGCCTCGGAGAAAATTTAGCTCCGGGCTGCTGAGGTTCCGGGCTGCTGCAGGGGGGATCGCGAGGGTCCTAAGCGGTGGGCGATCAGACATCACGCCCCCTCCCATAGGCTTGCATTGAGGGGCGGAGCGTGACATCACACGGGGCGGAGACGTGACGTCACACGCCGCCGGCCCAGTGGTCGCCTGTAATCAGACCCGGAGCGCACACGCTCAGGGGACTGGTTACAAACAGGGTGCCGCGTGCAAGATCACGGGGGTCCCCAGCGGCGGGACTACCGCGATCAGGCATCTTATCCCCTATCCTTTGGATAGGGGATAAGATGTGTAAGCACCGGAGAACCCCTTTAAATGGGCACTCTCATTAAAACTAATTTTTGCTATTGCACTCCTTATTGTAAATGAAAAATATTTCTAATATACTTTGTTTAAAAAAAAGGAAGTTTTCTATGTTTTATTTGTGCTTAAAAAAGCTTGAGCTCATTTTCCCCCAACTCATACACAGACTTAGGACCGAAGTCCAAACACAGGAAGTGCCGCCTGGAGTGCTGAGGGGGGGGGGGGTGTCCAACCAACAGCATATGGCAGTTATGTGTGAGAGGAGCTATGATTGGATGAGGCTGGACACCCCCCCCCCTCCCTCAGCACTCCAGGCGGCACTTCCTGTGTTTGGACTTTGGTCCAAAGTCTGTGTATGAGTTGGGGGAAAATGTGCTCTTGAGCTTTTTTAAGCACAAATAAAACATAGAAAACTTCCTTTTTTTTAAACAAAGTATATTAGAAATGTTTTTCATTTACAATAAGGAGAGCAATAGCAAAAATTCGTTTTAATGAGAGTGACCCTTTAAGGTTTCCAACTAAAAACTTGAATTCAGTGGGAAAAATTTCTGACCAAAACAAAGATGGCTTGAATAAACCCAACACAACTGTGTTACCCAAGCACGGTGGCTCAGTGGCTATCCCTGTTGCTTTGCAGATCTGGGTTCAAATCCCACCAAGTACAACATTGGGAAAGAGTTTGTATGTTCTCTCTGTGTTTGTGTTGGATTACTCTTCTTTCCTCACACACTGATAGGTTTAGATCGTGACCCCCAATGGGGACAGGGACCACTTTAAATGTACAGCGTGGTTGTATATGTGTGCGCTATATAAATATAGAATTATTACTATGATCCCTTCACTTATGAACTTTAGGAATTTTGGTTGTTTTTATTCTGAGGGATTTTGCTTGGTACTAGGTTCTTTAATTAAAATGTGTGTAATTTAGAATTATTATCTTTCCTTTGTGCACCAAAAAACCCAAGGTGTGTCAAAATTGTTCCAAAAAGCCCACACAAACGCAAATAATAATAAATAAATGAGGGGAAAAAACACAAGGATTATTTAACTTACAACAATTACGCCCTACACTCTTAGTAAATGAGCGCCGTTGACTTCTATATACTTACATTTCCATTTTTCCGTCCTTAGTGATGGGGCGATGAGTTGGTCGCTGACCCTCGTATAATAGTCAGTAACTGATTATTACCAATTAATCAGGATTAAAGTCACTTCCCGGCGTCTTCTCCGATGCGACCACAATTACAGCCGGTAATGGTTCATTTTCCTAATAGGAACCATTACGCAAGGTGTTTCCTATGTATAGAAATGTCTCGGTAACGTAACGTCTCCTCCACTTACACTGCACAAATGGTATAAACTGTTTTGACATTCACCGAGAGGCCATATGTCATCCGCTCCCTAAAATACGGACTTTCTTTTTGTTGTTCTGACTTCTTTTTTCACTTACAGATCTCTCTAATTTTTGGGGTGAATGTGAAACCGATAGAACCAACGGGATTGTCAACATCTGTACGAGCGAATTAGGAAGCCGCTCAGGTGACAGATATTTACAATGTGTAGATTCACTTTATTTAAAGGGGTACTCCGGCGCTAAGACATCTTTCCCCTATCCAAAGGATAAGGGATAAGATGCCTGAATGCGGGGGTCCTGCCGATGGGGACCCCCGTGATCTTGTACACAGCACCCCATTACCATCAGTCCCCGGAGCATGTTTGCTCCGGGGTCTGATGACTGGCGATCACGGGGCCGGAGCATTGTGATGTCATGGCTCAGCCCCCGTGTGACATCACGCTCCACCCCCTCAATGCAAGCCTATGGGAGGGGGCGTGACAGCTGTGACATCATGGCTCCGCCCCCATGTGACATCACGCTCCACCCCTTCAATGCAAGCCTATGGGAGGGGGCGTGGCAGCTGTGACATCATGGCTCCGCCCACATGTGACATCACGCTCCACCCCCTCAATGCAAGCCTATGGGAGGGGGCGTGAAAGCTGACACGTCCCCTCCCATAGGCTTGCATTGAGGGGGCGGAGCGTGACATCACACTGGGGTGGAGCCGTGACATCAAAATGCTCTGTCGCCGTCATCGCCAGTAATCAGACCCGGAGCGAGCACGCTCCGGGGACTGATGGTAGTGGGGTGCTGCGTGCAAGATCACGGGGGTCCCCAGCGGCGGGACCCCCGCAATCAGGCATCTTATGCCCTATGCTTTGGATAGGGGATAAGATGTCTTAGGGCCGGAGTACCCCTTTAAGACCTAAAAAGATATAGATTTGTGATGTTTTCTTATTTTTTTTTCAATTCTCACAAATATTTTTATAGGATGTACTTTTATTAGCACCTGGACTTTGTTGTTTTTTTGTGTGTGTGTTTTTTTCGTCTCCTGCACATTTATCTTCTGGTCAGTGGTAAAATAAAACACCCGTTTATTTAGTTTATTTATTCCATCACATGTAAATACTCTCTTTCCCATGTACAATCTGAATTCACGTGCTGTTTTGGCCTTAAAGGGGTACTCCGGTGATTTTTTTTTATCAACTGCTGCCAGAAAGTTTAACAGATTTGTAAATTGCTTCTATAAAAAAATCTTAATCCTTCCAGTACTTATTAGCTGCTGAATACTACAGAGGAAATTCTTTTCTTTTTGGACCCCAGAGCTCTGTACTGACATCATGACCACAGTGCTCTCTGCTGACATCTCTGTCCATTTTAAGAACTGTCCAGAGTAGGAGAAAATCTCCATAGCAAACATATGCTGCTCTGGACAGTTCCTAAAATGGACAGAGATGTCAGCAGAGAGCACTGTGCTCGTGAAAAAAATTAATATGCATAATCAAAAAAAATGTTGCAGTATCTTGTAATACCTTTTTTTTATTGGATTAACAGCATTTTGTAGAATTCTGTTTCTACAAAATTCTGTTAGTCCAATAAAAAAAAAGTATTACAAGATACTGCAACATTTTTTGATTTTGCATCCGCATGACTGGATGTACTATATATATATACAGTGACCCCCCCCCCCCCCGACCTACGATGGCCCCGACATACGATCATTTCAACATACGATGCTTTTGTATGTCGGGGCCATCGCATATACGGCTATCCGGCAGCGCAGACTGCTTCAGCTGCCACCGGATAGCCGTTTACGGTGCCCCGTGTGGTCCGCTGACGATCACTTACCTGTCCTCGGGGCTCCGGAGCGTCCTCTTCGGGATCCCCTGCATCGTCAGTGCTCTCCATCGTCGTCATCACGTCGTTGCACACGCCGTCCCGTCATCCAATAGGAGCAGCGTGCGTAACGACGTGATGGCGGCGACGGAGAGCGAGAATGCCGGGGAAGCAGAGGCCTTGCCGGAGCGTCGGGGACACCACGGGGACGCGGCGACAGCGATGGACGGCGACATCCAGGGCAGCGGTGACGGTCCGGAGCGACAGGGACAGGTGGGTATAACCTCCAATACCAGTGGTCTTTGGCCGTTGGCTGTCCGGGCATGCTGGGTGTTGTAGTTTTGCAACATCTGGAGGTCCGCAGGTTGTAGACCACTGTCCTATACTTTACATTGCACTGATCCCTCAACATGCGATGGTTTCAACGAACGATGGTCCATTTGGAGGGACCACTGTATATATATATATAACAAATCTTCTGATGGATGTCAATCCTAAAGATATTTAGGGTCACGTCTCTGACTATATAGGTTTAAAGGCATTACTATAACTTTTACTCACCTTTAATAAAAAGTGATCTATTACCTATGGATGCCATATCCCAATATTTTTCATAGAAAAGAAAATATGGGCCCCACAACTATAATCAACGTGGGTGCAAAAGGGTTGCCAAAAAACTAGAGATCAAGCGACAGGAATAAAGCTGGCAACCATGAGTAATGCACACCAAATCATATAAAGTAATAAATACACTTTTATTGACATAAACCAAAGAAAGGGGGGGAATACCCACAATTACCAAAAAAAAAAAAAGGGCCCTTCCAGAGTCCCATATTGTCCGTCTCGTGATCACCATTTATAAAAGTCCAAACAAGGCCCTAATGAGGTCCTTGTTACTATTTACATTATTATTGTTGTGGTCACATCGGAGACGATTATATATTTACTATTTTTTTGGATATATTTATATCTTTATTATTATCCATTGCTATTTTTGCACTGGACACTTTACATATATATATATATATATATATACTAGCTGAGTACCCGCGTTGCCTGGTTTTTCCTTCCTAATCCTTGTTGGGGAGGAAAATAAACAAAGGAGGAAGCTTTTGACTTCATATCCCGTCCTCATATATTGTTGTCATATCCCAACCCCATATCCCGACCTCCTATCCCGTCCTCCTATCTCGACCTCCTATCTCGACCTACTATCTCGACTTCCTATTCCGACCTCCTATCCTGACCTCTTACCCCGACCTCCTATCCCGTCTTCATATCCCGACCTCCCATCCTGACCTCCTATCCCGACCTCCTATCCCGGTCCTCCTATCCCATCCTCCTATCTCGACCTCCTATCCCATCCTCCTATCTCGACCTCCTATCTCGACTTCCTATCTCGACCTCCTATCCCGACCTCCTATCCCATCCTCCTATCCCGTCCTCCTACCAAGTCCATCTATGTCAACCTCCTATCTCGACCTCCTATCCCGTTCTCCTATCCCATCCTCCTATCCCGTCCTCATATCCCGACC